>NW_024081969.1:198227-210023 GCF_003009895.1 Hyaena hyaena | reverse complement strand
CCACGGGCAGGAGGGACGGAAGGCTTCCTGAAGGAGGCGGCACTCCAGGAGTCCCGAGTCACAGGAACTCGCTTGGCTGAAGGGATGGGGAGGCGTCTGGCATCTCGCACACAGAGGTGGCACAAAGGCAGTGAGGGAAAGGGAGCGAGGCCTGACCTGTGTGTGTGGCTGGAACCCCTGAGGGAAAGGCAGGGGCCAGTGAAAGAGCTCATGTGTCGGCAGGGGGGCAGGGGGGCAGGGGGGCGGCAGGGGGCGGCAGGGGGGCAGTGGGGGGCAGGGGGGCAGGGGGGGAAGGGGGCGGCAGGGGGGCACGGGGGCAGGGGGCGGCAGGGGGGCACGGGGGCGGCAGGGGGGCACGGGGGCGGCAGGGGGGCACGGGGGCGGCAGGGGGGCAGGAGGGGCAGGGGGCGGTGAGGCGGGACGGGGGCAGGGGGCAGCAGGGGGGCAGGAGGGGCAGGGGGCGGCAGGGGGGCAGGGGCGGCAGGGGGAGGCAGGAGGCGGCAGGGGGCCAAGGCAGGGAGCACCAAGCCCAGTGTCTGCCCTTGACCGCCTTGCACTCCAGCCAAGCACACGGCTCGTTCTAATAGGTGGACCTAATGGTCACAGGAAAGAGCAGGGCCTTCTCTTCCAGGCTGCCCGCCATCCCTCCACACCAAGGGAGGAATAATTCACGCCCAAGTATAATCAGTTGCAGACAAAGTGGTGTCACCAATTTTTGACTCTAAACAAATCTGACAGAAAATAAAGCAATAATCAAATAAGAACCCAGTAAATTCTGTACAAAGTGTGGTATTAAAAGTTCAAACGCATGTGGAGCTTCCTATCAGGCTGGGACACAGGAAAATAGCGGTGGGACAGTCAGGGACCATTAGGCACCACGCCACGTGGCTTGAGGACAGTGTCCACCTAACCGTGTTCTTTGGTCAGCCAGCTCCGAACCGGGGTCATTCTGACACTGTGCTCTCCCTCACAGCCCCTGGCCCTAAAGGTCCCGTAAGGAGCTAGCACACACATGTGCACACATAAACACGTGTGCATGGATGCACACACGTATACACGTATACACACATGCACACGTACAAATGCACGTGCACACACACGCCCACCACTCCTTGTGAGTCTCCATTCTCCCTCATCCCACGGTCAATACTCTTGTTCACTGGCCTTTCTAGCACTTTCCAAAAGCCTTATAAGTTAACACCAGGCCTAAGACACAGCCTCCCTCCCCAGGAAGGAATGATCCTGTCAGTTGGAAGAACGTCTTTGTGACCTTCTGGGGGACCGCGCCTGCAGGTGGCCAGGGTGAAGCCCCGCCACGTCCCCTGTGACTTTCCAGGGGCCGCGCGTGCAGGTGGCCACGGTGAAGCCCCGCCACGTCCCCTGTGACCTTCCGGGGGGCCGCGCGTGCAGGTGGCCACGGTGAAGCCCCGCCACGTCCCCTGTGACCTTCCGGGGGGCCGCGCGTGCAGGTTGCCACAGTGAAGGCCCGCCACGTCCCCTGTGACTTTCCAGGAGGCCGCACGTGCAAGTGGCCATGGTGAAGCCCTGCCACGTCCTAGGAACACCCAGAGGGGCACACTGGTCCCGTCCAGCGTGAGGTCGCAAAGCTGGTCCCTCCACCCGTGGTCCCCCCCAGGGAGCCCCTCCAACAGGCCACTTGTGGGTTAACTTGTCTGAGGAACGAGTGCCCTCTGCTGTCGCACAGAAATGTCCCGACGGAACTGCAGATGCTCCCCTAGGATCAGTCTTAGCTCCAGACTATCAAGTGCACCTTCACAAGCAGAAGTGGAGTCTGGGTCCGTCAGACACGCGGGGTCCCACCACCACCACAGTGCCGGCCATGGTCCCATCCAGAGACGAACGCAAGGTGACATAATGGGGGCCCTGCAGACAGTCACAGCGCAGGCACCAGAGGTGCGCGTGGGGCGAGGCCAGGTGCCCTGCCTACACCTCGGGCAGGAAGGGAAGGGAGGCGGGCACTGAGCTGGTCAGCTTGGCTGGCCCTAAAGTGCACAGGCACCTTCTACCCTTTGTCCCCAGCTAAGCCCTCACGTTCCCCGCTCACCCCTCAGGTCCCCCGCTCACCCCTCAAGGCCCCCGCTCACCCCTCACGGCCCCCGCTCACACTCACGCCCCGCTCACCCCTCACGGCCCCCGCTCACACTCACGCCCCGCTCACCCTCACGCCCCCGCTCACCCTCACGCCCCCGCTCACCCTCACGTGCAGCAGCTGCAGACACTACCCCCTCTCTGGTCTGTGGTTCCAGGCAGTTCAGGAACCCGTGGGAAAGACCCTAGCGGTGACACGGGCTTCCTCAGAGTCCGTGATTCCACTTGGGGGGGGGGGCGGTGAGGGGGGGCGCACACTCCTCAGGGACGGTCCACAGATAGGAAGCCCCCCCGCCCTGATATGCTAGGCGATTACACCCCACTGGGGTCCTTCCTGTGGCATCCATGTCTTGTGGCCAAGCCGTGTCAGGGAAGACACATATTTCCACAAACATCTGTCAGCTCATTGACGAGTGATTATGAAAACAAGCCAGAGAAGCTCCCATGCACAGCACCCCCCCACACACACACAGCTAACCCTCAACAGGCCTCTGCACCTGACCCTGCAATTCTCCCCGTCCCAGCCCCTACCCTAGACGCTGCCCCACGCTGCCACCGACTGACACGGCCACTTGCTCTTTCCAGGGTCCCACCGAGGCAGCGCTCGGCCCACCCTGGCCACTGAGGTCTCTGCAAACAAGCCATGTGACTCTTCACGTGGCCCCAAGCAAGAGAACACACAGGTCCAGAGAAATCACAAGCAGGCACAGAATTCACTTGTGACTTTCCTGAGGGCAGACAATTTGAATTCAAAAATGGCACCCACATCCATCCCTGATCTTGACAGTTCCTCTTTGCCAAGGTCACAGGTGAGGCACTGGGGCTTAATCTCAGCAAGCGCCACATCTCTCTTCGCCACCAGCTCGGGCTGGGCCGGGGCGGGAGTGGGGGGAAGGGACCCATAGGTGCCTTGCTTCCTCCCTGAAGCCTCTGCAGAAAACAGCAGGAGAGAATAAAATCATCCTGCCTGCCCAACGGCACCTGTAAAGGCTCAGTGCCACTAACCTCCCTGTTGCAAGAGAGTACGAACTGCAGCGAAAACCCAGGGGTGCTGTGCTCTGCACCCCACAAGCTGCAGGGGTGAAACAGAACACACGCATGAGCACCTGCCCTCGTAATCACACGCATGACACACACGGCACACGCTCTCGGAAACCACTGCTGCCCACGTCCTCAGCGTCCTGAGTCCAGAGTCTTCCAACTGGCAATCCATCCTTCAAACGTCAAGTTCAAGCTTTCACTCTTCCCTGTATCCTGACTCCTCTCTGGGGGGGCCAGCCTGAGCAGGGTTCGCCTGACGCATCAGGTCAAGTGGGCTAGAGACTCAGACCAAGTGCTGCTGATCCAGTACAGCACTGACTGACCACGCAGGCGAAGTAGGTGAAAATAAGTGAAATCAACCAAAATTCGAAATTCTAGTCCTCAGTCACACCGTCCACATTTCAGGTACGAGTGTGGCTGTGGCCGCCATACTGAATGGCACAGACACCAAATATCTGCATCATTTTTCAGAAGAAGAAACCAAGGTGTGGAGGCAATATCCTGTGTCAACTATGCTCATATTTAAGAATAAATTTTTAGGGGCATCTGGGAGGCTCAGTTGGTTGAGCGTTCGGCTTTGGATCAGGTCATGATTTCACGGTTCGTGGGTTCGAGCCCAGTGTCAGGCTCTGTGCTGATAACTCTGAGCCTGGAGCCTGCTTCGGATTCTGGGTCTCCCTCTCTCTCTGACCCTCCCCTGCGTGCGCTCTCTCTCTTTCTCTCTCTCTCTCTCTCAAAAATTTAAAAAACAGGGGCGGCACCTGGGTGGCTTAGTCAGTTAAGCATCTGACTTCGGCTCAGGTCAAGATCTTGCAGTTTGTGGGTTTGAGCCCCGCGTTGGGCTCTGTACTGGCAGCTCAGAGCCTGAAGCTGCTTCTGATTCTGTGTCTCCCTCTCTCTCTCTCTGTCCCTCCCCCACTCATGTTCTGTCTTTCTCTGTCTGAAAAGTAAAGCTATAGAAAAATTATAAGAAACAAAAAAACATTTAAAACATTTTAGGAAAAAAATAAAAATCAATTTTTAGGGGTTGCTGTTTGGTCCTGGTGTCTTCTCCCTCCGTCCAGGAAGAAGCCTCTCCGTCTTGTGTGGCCATGAGAAGCTGGATGTGGACTCAACGAGCCACGTGGGCTGGACGCCCTCACAGCCTTACTTGCTGCGGCTCAGGCGACGAGCTAGTGCTGTGCTCTTCGCATCTACGATACGATACCGCGCAACGCGGCAAGCTCCACGGGGCCTCAGACGCATTCCGCGGCGCGTGGAGAGCGCAGAGTACACGGAGTTGCTCAAGTTCCTCTTCGTGGCGAATGAGCTGCCAGCAGAGAGCTGCAGGGGTACCCCTGCGAGACGCTGTGTCGGCGGCGCTCCTGAATGAGACACAGGCCAGGACGCGGATCTGCACGCCCCCCGGGCCTCGCAGGCCACCGAGCAGCAGCGACCCTGCCGCAGGGCCCAAGGCCGGACAGAGGCTGGCCCTCGGCCCCGCACTTGCCCTAGGAGCCTGCGTGCCGCCCGTGTGCTCAGCTCCTGCAGGGCGAGGATCGCGGCTCGTGCCCGGGCGGCGCCTCGCAGCGGCTGGCCGGGGCGGTGGCCACTGCACACACACACCACACCCATCAGCACGTCTCCACTGGAATCACGTTCAGGGCGGCCATGAGGATGAAGTGAGCTCGCACACATTCCCCCACGTGAAGGGTGGACTGGAAGAGGGGTGTCACAGGCTGGAGACATCCCTGTTCCCAGCGATTCAGGCCGCTGTTACACACACACACACCTCAGGGCGCGCGCACGTGCACAGAGCAAGCCCTGGCCACAGCAGCCTCGTCGATGGCACAGGAGAGGTGCAGAGGTGCCTCCTAAAGCAGCAAACCAGCGTCCTTGCACTCTGGCTGCATCAGCGCGAGGTGGGGGGGCCACAAGCACAGACCCCCCCCCCCCCAGGCAGCGCCGCGCTCACCCATGTTTCCGGGCTGGTGAACGAGCTCCGGAGGCCCATGCACACGCAGCACCTGCAGTCAACGGTGCGTGCCACGCTCCTGGAGCATGTGCAGTGGATCTCACATAAAGGGCTCCCACCACAACGAGAAGAGGGACAGGGGCACTTTGGGAGGTGACAGACGCGTTCATGGCCTTGACTGTGTGGACGGTGTGTGTATACGTCCCAGCTCCTCAAACTGTTTAACAGTGCGGTCTTTGTGTATCAATTATACCACAACAAAGCTCTGGAAAAAGGTCTTGTTCTAAATTTTCAATAAATTTCTCTTATGCCTTTAAACACACCAGTGCACAGACACACACAGAATCTACGCTTCTACTGATCTCCCAAGTGCAGATGCTCCTTGGCCAGGAAACACACTCAGCGAACCGGCCGCACACAGGTTACACCTCAAGGAAGTACAGCAATATATTCAACTAACCTGTCCCTTCGACACAAACGGGAATTTAAGTTGGCAGAGCGGCTGAGGTAAAAACACACAAAGGAGCAGAATGTGTGAGCACAGGATTTCCACAGCTGCTTGACAGATAAGGAGCAGAAAGGGGCGCCTGGGGGGCTCAGTCGGTTAGGCGTCTGATTCTGGATCTCGGCTCACGTCAAGATCTCATGGTTTGTGGGTTCGAGCCCTGTGCTGGGCTCTGTCCTGACAGCTCAGAGCCTGCTTGGGATTCTCTCTCTCCCTCTCTCTGCCCCTTCCTTGCTCATACTCTCTCCTCCTCTCCATCTCTCTCAAAATTAACAAATAAACTTAAAAAAAAAAAAAGATAAGGAGCAGAATGAGGAGAGCCACAAGTCTAGGGTCTGACTGTGTTGAAGGGCTGTTGGTGAGGACGCAGCACCGGAGTTTGGGGCTCAGCAGCGCATCGAGTCTAGAGGGTGTGCTGCGCCCAGGCCCCCCTCCCGCACCCAGAGACATGGACCAGAGGCAGTAAGGGCACAGGGGTGCTGGGAGGGGCCCTGGGGCGGAAGACGGACTCCAGACACAAAGCTGGCACACCAAACGGTGCGGCCTCGCACCTGCTCCACCTTCTTCGGGAAGGAGAACCTTGGCCTGTCACTTGCCCCTCCCCCGCCCTCCCCAGGCAGGCGACTGGAATATTCTCCTCTGAAAGATGAAAAAGGCCAAGAGAAAATACCTCCTATTAATGCAGGCTTTCCAATTAAAACTGGCTTGCCACTAGATCTGTGTGGAAAATTCCACCAGCCAATAAGGCCCATTTACTCACCAAAAACCAACTTGGCATAAATGTTTAATGCCTTGCACTTAATGAAGACTCACAGCTGAGGATTATCATGCATTTAAAGAACCTCCCCTCCCTTTAAGAGTGACTAAGAGAAACAAAATCGGAGGAAACAAAGGCATTACCAAAACAAGAGAACATTTTAAAATAACGATAATTAATACTGCAGAAAGACAGAGGAGAGGTTTGGTTCGTGACCCAAGAACAGAACGCCATGCTTATAAAAGGGAAACTGCAGAGCAAGAAACAGCTTTTGGAAATTAAAAAAGAAAAAAAGGAAAATAAAATTTTAAAAAAGTAGTTGAAAAACAAATACGAGGAAGTCTCCCAGAAGGTATACAGAAAAATTATATGAAGACTGAGGAGGGGCGCCTGGGTGGCTTAGTCGGTTAAGCGTCTGACTTGCGCTTAGGTCATGATCTCGCGGTTCGTGGGTTCGGGCCCCGCGTCGGGCTCTGTGCTGACTGCCAGCTCAGAGCCTGGAGCCTATTTCAGTCTGTGACTCCCTCTCTCTCTGACCCTCCCCTGCTCATGCTGTCTCTCTCTCTCCTAGAAATAAATAAAAATATTAAAAAAAAAAAAAAAGTGAGGAAAGAAAGCAAGCTACGTGGACACCCCGGGGACGCGCTGTCTGGCGGACAGGAGGTCCAGCATAAAAGGGCCGTGAAACAGGACAGGCACCACACGGACAGTCGTGGTCCACACGTCTGCACGACGTAATTTCAGACTCAACAGGCCCACTGAGCTCCTGGCACGGTCAGCACCACATACGAGCCCAAGGTTCACCATCATGAAAATCCAGAACAAACAGCATCCCAAACTCAACCAAAACGCCAAAAGCAGGAAGCTAGAAAATACCGGAACGGTGTTTTGGGAGAAACAGAAGACACCGTCAGACAAGCAAGGTGTCCAACGGCAGGAGCTGCCCCAGCGCTCCCCACGTGGCGCCCGGCCGCGGCCCCGGGGGAGGAGGGGGCGCGAGGACAGATGCACACTGAACACACGGGAAAGAGGGATGAAAACGCGACGACGGCAGAGAATAAGGCTGGCTTATCTGTTTACAGGCAGTTAACAAACAGTAACAGATGGTACCAAAAAAAGAGGCATGTTCCTAAACACTGCACGTGACCATCGATTTACCCCCAAAATCAGGACAGAAGGGACACTGAGCACAGGGGCAGACGATGGAGAGGCCGTGCCTTCTACACGTGCCAGAGGGGACGCTGGGAAGGGACGGGGGTCTCCAGGAAGCAGGACAGGAAGGGGCCGCTCTTCACATGCCTCCTGAAACCACGTCCCTTTGCGTAGAGTGTACACGTAGGGATCACATGGTATTAAAATTAACTCACATAAAGTAACGTATGACCAGTGTGCGCAATGATTTTTACAATTATAGGAAAGCACTAGTAAAATGTCCTTAAGGACACTTATTCTTTTAATGTTTTATTTTGAAAAAGAGAGAAAGAGAGAAAGGGAGAGAGAGAGAGAGAGAGAGAGACATGGAGGGAGGGGGAGAGATTCCCAAGCAGGCTCCACGCTGTCAGCACAGAGCCCAACCCGGGGCTCCAATTCACAAACCGTAAGATCATGACCTGAACCGAAATCAAGAGTCAGACATTCAACAGAATGAGCCCCCCAGGCGCCCGCCTCTGTCCTTAAGGACATTTAAAATGACCAAAACATCTATTTAGAATTAAAGTGCTTCCACAGATTTTTATAGCTTTCTCATTATAATTTAGACACACTTGAACTCAGTCGTTACCTCATTTAAAACGGGCATCCAGGAAACCCAGACAAAGGCAAACACCAGGAGTAAGAACAAAACAGGAGACCAGTCTGGCCCAGTCCAGGGTCACTTTATGATAAACTGTTTACGAAGGGCTGTAAGACAAGGAGTTGGGTCCAACACTTCTATCTGAACGGCGGTAATCCAGGCGGCGTGGGATCAGTGAAAGCACGGCCGGCAGATGAGTGGAGCGGAAGCACCGCCCACTCATTCCTGGCAAAGGGGCTCCGGCAGCACAGCGGAGCAGACACGGAGTCTTCCCCACGATGATGCCCATGTGCCAAATAACGGATCCAGACCCAGAACTTAAGCCTTCACAAAAATCAGTGCAAAGCAGATCACAGATTAAATATGAAAGACAAAATTATAAATCCCCCAGCACATAACGTGGAAGAAAGCCCTGGACGCGCCTTGTCACGGAGGTGCCCTTTTAGGTACAACAGCCACGGCACGAGCCACGAAAGAAAGAGTAAGCGGCACTTGATGAAAAGTAACATCTTCCGCTCTGTGAAGGACACTGTCTAGTGGACACTCAAGTCACACACCAGGAGAAAACATCTGGAGAAGACACATCTCATAAAGGACTACATCCAAAATACGCATAGACCTCAACCTCCAACGAGAAAACAGACAACTCGAAACATGGGCCAAAGACCTTGGCTGACGGATGATCAAGACCAAAGCAGTCACACGGATGGCGGGGAGGCACGTGAGAAGACGCGCCACAGCCTGTGTCATCAGGGAAATGCACATTCAGACAAGGGGACGCCACCCACAGCTGTGAGGACAGCCCAAACCCAGAGCACGGAGCGCGCCGAGTGCTGGCGAGGACGCAGGGCAGGGGGAGCTGTCCCAGCGCCGCAGGGGACGCAGGGTGGCTGTCTCTTACAGAACTAGCCACACCCCTAACATACAATTCAGAAGCCCTGCCCTTGATGTTTCCCACAGCAGCTGAAAGCTCATGTCCACGCAAACACCTGTACACGTTTACAGCAGCTGTATCATAACTGCCCAAACTTGGAAGGGACCAAGACACCTTCCGCAGGCGATGGGTCACATGGTCCATCCACACAATATGGTGTCACTCAGCAAGGAAAGGAATGAGCTATCCGACCCCGAAAGCACGGAGGGGCCTTGATGCACACCCACCGCTCAGTGAAAGAAGCCAATTGGGAAAGACCGCGCCAGCGCTGCGACATCCTGGAAAAGGCAAAGCTACGGATGCAGTAGGAAGATGAGTGGTTTCCAGGGGTGGGGGGCGGGGAGGGAGGGAGGGCCAGGTGGGGCACGGGGGGGTTGGACCCTCCCTCCCTCCACCGAGGGGCTATTCTGTCCGCAGGAGGCTGACATCTGTCACACACGGGAGACCCGGGGCGACCGCAGGGCCTGAGCCCCCGCAAGGCTGACGCACGTCCGCCGGGTGGAAGGGCTCCCGCAGGGCACGCGCCGCAGACAGCCGTCCCCAGGGACGCTCCGCGTGCAGGGCTCTTGCGTGCACGCCACGCCGTGTCAGCACAAGAACTAAAACCCAGCCACCAGGCAGGGTCAGCAGCCCCTCTTCACTGCTCCGGCGCTCCCAGGAGCGAAACCGCACCGGACAGGCCTTGCAGCCCACAAAGCGTCACCTCTGTGGCAACACACACGGCTCAGGGCGAGTGTGCAGCAAGGTCAACAGCCCCCTCCTCCTGGTGGGGTGGCGCACGCGGGGCTGCCCCTGCCACACCCAGAGCAGCCCTCAAACCCTGTCCTGGGGGCACTCCCAGGCGGGCCCTGATGTGAATTAGCGGAGGGCCGTGTACCCACAAACCCCGTGACACCGCTGGACGTGACCACGCGATCGGAACGTCAAAATAAAAAGCTGTTCTCCACGCTGGGGTGCAAACGTCTCACTGAGGCCGGACAAGGCTCTGCCAGTGATTTTAGGGGAAACGGGGAAAACCCCAAAGTCACCCAAATGCAGAGGCCTCTCGCGGAAACGGAACTGGACGTGCAGAGGCCACACTACCACAACCACCGGCGGGTCAAGTTCCACGTAGCCGTCCTCATCAGCAATCTGCCTGACGTCAGCACATGGGCACCTAGCACCCCGGGGGGCCGTGATCCCAAGTCCACACGCATCCTTGATTGGCCACATGGTGCAGAGATTAAATGCCATTTCTGGGTGTGTCTCAGGGTGTCCAGAGCACAGGACCACCTGCACCCGCAGACCCAGCACCCGCCCCGCAGTGTGGAGGGTCCGGGGGGCAGGGGGTGACACCCACAGACCCAGCACCCGCCTGGAGCGTGGAGGCTTCGGAGGGGGGTGACACCCGCAGACCCAGCACCCGCCTGCAGTGTGGAGGCTCCAGGGGTGGGGGGAAGGGGGACAGCCGCAGACCCAGCACGCGCCCCGCAGTGTGGAGGGTCCGGGGGTGGGGGGAAGGGGGACACCCGCAGACCCAGCACCCGGCCCGCAGTGTGTGTTACTGTCCGGTCCCATCAGGGCCTGAGTAGACCTGAAGGGGAGGAGGAGGCAGCTGCCCCCGTCTCCGCCTCAGTGCAGGAGGGGACACCCTAGGGTGCCTGCAGCCCGCACCCTGGCACATGACCCAGCAGCTCCCCGGTTCTCAGGGCTCTGGGCCTCCCGCCTGCAGACGTGGCCTCTGAGACACATGAGCCACTTCCTCGTGATAAACGTCCTTCCAGAGAGATGGAGACAGGGACAGACGGAAGACGGGTACGGGTACACGTGTCAGCCCTGCTGCTTCGTGGCTCTGAGAACCTCATGGAAGCCACAGAGCAGCACCAGCCTCCACCGCATCTGGAGGCCCAGAGCAGAGGTCCTCGCCTTGCGGCCTGGAGCAAACCCCCTGTGGAGCGGCCAAGGAGACACGTGACCATGGGGGCCTGAGTGGGCCCAGCACCCGCCCACTGTCAGCAGCAGCAGCGACCGCCCGGGAGCACCAGGGGTCAGGCCCGCCTCACTGGGGGCTCCTGGGAGCTCAGTCGGTTGAGCATCCGACTTCAGCTCAGATCATGACCTCACGGTCCGTGGGTTCGAGCCCCACGTCGGGCTCTGTGCTGACAGCTTAGAGCCTGGAGCTGCTTGGATTCTGTGTCTCCCTCTCTCTCTGACCCTCCCCTGTTAACACACTGTCTCTCTCAAAAAAAAAAAAAAAGGAAAAAGAAAAGAAAATAGCTGCCCCAGTGGTTCTTACAGAGTTTCCTCGACCAAAGATCTCGTGCCCACCCCCGTGTCTGCCCATCCCTGCCCAGCTGGCGCGCAGTGGCGCTGTGTGAAGGCGGCCCTGGAAGACCACCCGGGACCACCCCGTGGGGACACCATCCCAGGCTCTCCCTGTGATGGATGGGGACACAGGGAGGCAGGGGCGGGGCCAAGCCACTATGACGGGTGTGTGCTCATGAGCACAAGAGGCTTCCGGATTGTTCCCAAATTCTTACTGGATGACACAGAGCACCGGCCAGGGCAATACTGCTCCTGAGTCCCATCTCCTGTGGGGTGGGGACGCCCTGGGAAGGACCGGCTCCCGAGTCCCATCTCCTGTGGGGTGGGGATCCCCCGGGAAGGACCGGCTCCCGAGTCCCATCTCCTGTGGGGTGGGGATCCCCCGGGAAGGACCGGCTCC
>NW_024081969.1:27841-197179 GCF_003009895.1 Hyaena hyaena | reverse complement strand
CCTGTGGGGTGGGGACCCCCCGGGAAGGACCGGCTCCTGAGTCCCATCTCCTGTGGGGTGGGGACCCCCCGGGAAGGACTGGCTCCTGAGTCCCATCTCCTGTAGGGTGGGGACCCCCCGGGAAGGACCAGCTCCTGTGCCTGTGGGGTGGGGACCCCCCGGGAAGGACCGGCTCCTGAGTCCCATCTCCTGTGGGGTGGGGACCCCCCGGGAAGGACCGGCTCCTGAGTCCCATCTCCTGTGGGGTGGGGACCCTGGGGAAGGACCAGGTCCCATTTCCTGTGGGGTGGGGACCCCCGGGAAGGACCAGGTCTCATTTCCTGTGGGGTGGGGACTCCCCACGAAGTACCGGGTGCAGGGGAGAGGCCCTGCTGTGGGACGGGCAGGCAGAGCAGCCATGTGAAGCGTGGAAGCAGTGAGTGTCAGGGCTGAGCCCTAAGGCCAGAGAAACCAATGGTCTGACATTGTGCTCAATAGAACATTCTCAGGGGGCTGGAGAGCTGGCCCCACACTGGGAGGGGCTCCTCACCACCATCCTGGCCCTGCTTTCCCTCAAGCTAGCACTTGGCTCAAACTTCCGGTAGCTTCCCTTGGTGCTGCTGCTGGGGCGGGGGTGCCTCCTCACCGTCCTGAGTCCATCCTTGGTCTGCAGTGAGGACCTCGAGCCCCTCATGCTGTGCCCACCCCGAGAGCCAGCTCAGAACAAACCCCTGTGATCTGGAAAGGTGACCCCACCCTCACAGGGTGTTCACAGGGTCCTGAGGATTTAGAAAACTATACTCCGCTCGGAGCAGCCTGCCTCTCAGGTCTCATGAAGGAGGCAAACACCTTATTTCTGGAAGTCTAACAATACACTCGTATGCCATGGACGCTGTTGGGGTGGGGGACGCCTTGGACCAGGAAGTCCCGCACACACACTCTGCACAAATTATACCCAAGAAAAGTTGTGGATATTTCCATTCTTATAGAAGAGACCATTTAACTTAATTTTACAGAACATTTATCTCAGTTTACAAATAGCAGAAATTGGCACGTAATGAGTTTAGACTGGCTGTTTCACAACGCTGGCTCACACATTTGTTTGTCTAAATTTCAAGAACTACTGATTGACAAAGTTAAGAACTCAGGAACTAATTAAGAGCCCACAGTCCTATGAACAGCTTTGAAAAAGCATAACAATTTAAATTATGAGAACAAACATCATTTCTCACTTTTTGTAAACAAGCCATCTAAAAAGCGAAGAGGGGCTTCAATCACGGGTCATCCAGCCTCACCGAGAAGCCCAGTCCTCCTGACTGCAGGGTGAGGGGTCCCAGAGAAGTCAGTCCTCAGCGGTGAGGGGACGTGGGGGCCGCTGCCGTCCCACGGACACTGGGGGCTGTAAAGAGCTCCGCTACGCACACAAAGATGCTGGGAAGTGTCTTCCCGGAAAGTTCAAGAACAGCCAAGGTGTAACACTGTGAGAGAAGCCCGTACCCAGCACCCCTCTCCTTCACGCCCCGTGAGCTGCGAGGGGAGCACTGCGGGCCCAGCCAGGACCCCGCAAAGCACCTGCGAACCTTCCCCTTGGCCGAGCCTCCGTCTGAGGCTTCCGGCTCCTTCCCGGGCTCGTCTGCCACGTCCTCGCCTACCCCCTCAGCTCTGGGTGCCGAGGACACAGCTCTCCCCGTCACCACCTGCGCCCTGGTGCAGAGCCCCCAGGCCCTGCACGCCCCCTCCCTGGATCTCGGGGCCGCACGAACAACCGCACACTTGTCACCTCCCACACGTCCAGTGGGATCTCAAAATTAACCTGCCCCCAAACAAATGAGCTCCCCGCCCGCCCGCCCGCATGTGACCACGTCTCCGCCAACGGTGCCAGCACACTGTCCCTGGCGTGGTCCCCAGTCCTCGCCTGCAGGCCTGCATCAGACTCCGCCCCCGCCACACCACCACCAGCCTGAGGCCAGCGTCCTCCCGCTTCCACTCTCGTGGCCTCCTAAGTGGTCGTCACACACAGACCACGTGACCCCCTGACTTAGTCTGGATGTCATTCTCGGCCCAGAACACTGACGACTCCTCAGAACACTTGGCCTCTAAACGCCCCAAACCCCCAAAGTTCTGTGGCAGGAGCAACGGATCTCAGCCTCACTCAAGAGCTCCAGCCGCATGGGCCCTTCACTGCTTTTCCACCTGCCAAGCACACCCCAGGGCCTTTGCATGTGCTGCCCTCTGCTGGCAAGCTCTCCTCCAGGACCTCCTCACAAAAGGCTCCGTACAGATCCCCGCCCAGGTCTCCCTGCAAGCCCTCCTGGCTCCTCAGCTCCCTGACTCTGCATCTGCCCCTCCGCTCACTGCACGGTGCTGCCTCCTAGTTCCCACGGCCCGCCCCTTCCTCCCGCTTCTGCGCCCTCTCCCCCGCCTCCCGCTGGAGCGGCTCTGTGTCGGGAGGACAGTCTCCGGGGGGTGAGGCTGTAACCCCAGGGCCCAGGGCCGGGCTTGGCGCGGGCCCTGGGCGAGTGTCTGCTGAGGTCCTCAGCCTGAGATCTGCTGCCCCCAAGAAACAGCAGGTGCGGGGCCTGCGTCTCAGCTGGGGGCCCCTGGACGCCAAAGGGCCCCTTCCCCGCTGCTCCCAGGGCAGCCCGGGGCCTCACGAGGCCCTCGCGGGGCCGCCCCCCGCAGAGGAATGCGGGCACGGCAGCTGAGAGTAACCTGTGGAGATCGGGACGCGCAGATCCAACAGCGCTCACTGTCCGGGCCGCGGGCCCGCCTGCCACACCGATTCCGGGTCCACGGTGATCTCGGCAAACCTGGCACGATTCCCCCGACTCTGGAGGAAGACTGAGGAGGGGACGCATCACCCTTCTGGCTTCAGAAACAGAGCTGCTGCCACCGTGGCGTGAGCTGCCTGGCCTGGGGACTGCCTGTGAGTGCCCCTCCCGAGCGTGCCACGTGCAAAGGCCCTGACTGTGCCGTGGTGGCCCGCACACAGAGGAAGCTTGCTGACTGCGTCCGTTTCGGGTGGCACACACAGAGCCCACTGCCCAGAGCCCACGGCCACGGGGGCGGGAGGGCCAAGCAGTCACCCACTGGCTCCTCGGGTCACCACCAGGGGCGCGGCACGTCTACTGGCATCTCCGAGGTGCAAACCGCAGTCCCACAGCCTCCCCTGTGACGAGAAGCGCACGTGGGGAGGAGGCAGGAATCACTTTAGCACCGCGACCACGCCACCCACCACGCCATCGACCACGCCACCGACTGACAGCCGCATCTCCCAGCACAGCAAAGCAGCTTCAGGCCACATTGTGCGAGCAGGAGGGATCCTCTCTCAGTGCGTGATGAGGGGAACCCCGCCTTCCAGGATGCCCCGGGGAGGGACACGGGGGACCCGGCGCTGGGTCCCTCACAAGCGGTCCCAGACCTGGAGCACCGAGCACAGAGATGGCCGGATACACACTCTGCCCAAGGACAGACGGGAATGAGCACACAGACCGGAGGACAGGTGCTGGGCCACGGCCACGGCGTCCCCTTCACAGGCTGCATCCGCCCACAAGACCCCTGCTGCGGCTTCCCCGGGCCCCGAGGCCACGCCAGGGCAGCACGCCCTCACCCCAGACCGCGGGGCTGCGGACCCTACCAGCCCTCCCCTCTCCATCCCTCCTGCGTCTCCACTGTAGTCAGGGGTGCATATTGGTTCCATCCATTTAATTAGATTTAATTAAATTTATTTGCAGCGTAAGAAAATTTGAGTGCACAGAGCACACGTAACTAAGATAAATCACAAATGTACGTTCGTTTCATCGATCATCTCAGCATGGTTAAAACGCATGAAATAATTCTTCTTGGGGATTATTCCAGACAGCTTTTCTTCCTTTCTACTCAACGGAGAACAATGCTATAGCAGCTGGGAGTCTCTGGGGGAACACGGCACCTGGAGACCAGGACGCACACACACGTGCTTCTCAGCCCCCTTCCGCACAGGAACACACCTGTTGGCTACCGTGAGCACAGCTGTACAAGGTTCCGAGGCCCTGCTTCTGCTACCTGGGGTGTAAACAGAATTAAATCCTGCCGTTTGCAACAACATGGATGGAGCTCGGGAGTATAATGTTAAGCAAAGTAAGTTAGCCAGAGAAAGGCAAATACCACATGATTTCACTCCTATGTGGAATTTAAAAAACAAAACAAGCAGGCAAAGGGGAAAGAGAGAGAGAGACAAGCCAAGAAACAGACTCTTAACTCCAGAAAACACTGATGGTCGCCAGACGGGAGGTGGGTGGGGACTGGGGACTCAGGTGATGGGGTGAAGGACGCACTTGTCGCGAGGAGCGCCGGGTGTGATGAATCATTACATTCTTCCTGAAAGTAATAGAACAGTGCTTGTTAATTATGCTGAAGTAAAACACACACACACAGGAAAGATTTTAAGGTGACTCCTATTTCTAACCTTCCATTAGGCTTGAAGTGTGTTTTCCAAATACTATTTCCATGGGGGAAAAGAGAGTTTCAAGGTCATAGATCATGAAAGAACACTGAATACCAATCACACGCTCATCTTGGTGACTGACGACACTTAGCATGTTAAGGACTCTAAAAATTCCTGCACAAAAAAGGTCGACCCTGATATGGGATGTGTGAGGTATGTGCTCTGGTAAAACTTAGGTAACTTTCCTTAAATGTTTCTATCAGAAACCAAATGTCCCAGGATCAGTGTTCTCAATTTCTGCACAGCCAAGTGACGGAAACAGGGAGGCGGTCACGACGGCCCAGGCCAGCTCTGCCCGCTCCCGCTCCGGCAGACACACGCGACACCCGACTACGGGTCTGAGAGGCAAGCGAGGCGCCCGGGGCAGCTGCAGGGCAGCGTTTTCGGGCCGGAGGAGGGTGACGCCATCAAGGCTCGCCTGACGGTGGGAACAGGGTCCCGCTCAGACCACGCTGGAAAGCTATTCTTCTACAAAAAGGAACAGAACTAACCCACCCTATCAGCACGGTCTACACGGCTCACAAAATCAGCTAATAACACAGCAACACACACGAGACGGAGCTTAAGGAAGGTGGTGTGACACAGCCGTGCTGTGGCTGAGAAGGACAGACAGACCTTGGCGCCGCCAAGTACGAAACTCGACTCAAAGCACCACTTCTGAGAAGCTCTTCTACAGCCTGAGGCAGAGACGCTGACAGAGCAAAATCCTGTCTAGCGGTAGCGGCTGCGAGCCAGGGCAGGGGTCGCTGGGAGGGGTGTCTGCCGTCGGCAACGAGCCAAATGGAGGGAACAGACCCTACGGGGGCTCAGTCGTCTGCCACAGGGAGTGACACTTGGGAGTCGAGTGTTTCTATGTACGTCTGTGTGCGCACACACGTGTGTTCAGGCAGGCATTGTCACTCGACATCCCTCTGACCGCCTTCACTGGCTCCTCCATTAAAGAGCCACTTCAACCATTCTGGAGAGGTGTCTGGACGGGAGGATATTACTTGAGTAATGGTTTCAAGATTTCAGTGCCCAGAATGGGCAAAAACAGGGGAGTACTTCTCTTAGACACTACATGTTATATACCCCATGAGGAGTTTGCATATGGGAGTAACTCAAACATTTCTGCTGACGGGGAGCCGGGGGACACGTAACCTAAGAAACGGGAACAGAAGAGGAACCAGATGTTCTGGTGGAGCACCCTACAAGCAGCCAAATTATAGGGGACAGACGTCTCATATAAAACTGAGGGACAAATGAGATTCATGGTCACGTTAGGCCCATGTAGACCTATTACCACTGGAGAGAATTTTATAGCTTACATAAAGATTGTCTATTAATTTTCTGAAAAGTAAAAATTCCCATTCTAGGTTGTATGACTTTGCTGAATTGTTTTAAAAAGGAATATTCTACTGCAAAAACATGTAAAATTAAACTTATTACCGAAGTCACACTGCATGTAATTTTTGAAAGTCCTTTAGCTCTATCATTGCAGCTGTGCAAAATGGAGGTGGATGGATCTCACTCGTTTATTAAACCACTTACTGGGCGCCCACTGAGCGTGTGCCATCGTGCAGCTCCTGGAGATAGAAGCTGGCCATCCAATTAGAGAGGACATGGTGCGACCAGCTACAAATTAACAGCTCGCACGCTGTTCCGGAGCAGCGTTCCGAGCACCCCAGCCACGCTTGAGGAGCCACCTAGCCCAGTTTAGGAGGGAGGGACCTCTCCGAGGAACAGGCACCTGTGCTGAGCCCAGGAACCAGGGGTGTCCCCCCTGAGGGGAGGGAACACACACTCCCCCGAGCAGAGGCCCCTATGTGCAAAGTCACCAGCAGGGCTGACCGTGTCACCAAGACTGGAGCGGTCACACACGTGACAGGCACCGGGACAGAACCCCTCGTGCGGGAGTCTGGACACGGTCCTGGGCACGGCTGGCGGGGTCCCACGCACACCCCGGGCAGATATGCAGCCGAGGAGCACAAACCTGGCAGCAGAGCGCAGCAGGCGCTCAGTGGGCAGGACACTAGGCGTGTGGAAATGGGCTGAGGGGACGTGGTGATATTCCTGTCAGGAATGGAGAGAGAGAGCAAAGCCGATGCAATGAGGTCAAAGACAGCAGGACAGGAGCCAAGAACACAGTGAACAGAAAAACCCCTCGCGGGAAGGACGCTTCCCTCCCCTCCCAGAGTGAGAGCGCAGGAGGGAAAAGGAAACGCAGTGGGGACAGGGCACAGACAGCTTGTCCTTTGACCTCTGTGTTCTCTATGCGAAAGGGGGCGTGTTGCCAGCGGAGGGTAAACGAGTAAGGAAGTGGGGGGGGGAGCTGAGAGGAGGGCTGAGACGCAGAGTCCCGCCACAAGGAGAGACGGGGTGTGAGAGCGGAGGGGCGTCTGGACAGGACAGACACAAGAAAGCGCCGGTGACAACGTGGGTGCAAAGTGGAGACGGTTGGGGGTGGGGGTGCTGAATTCCAATCGGCGGCATCGCACAGATACGCGGTTTTCCTTGGCAGAAAGCATCTCTCTCGGGCACTCGGTGGAGAAGTTCAGGTATGGAATTAACCCACGCTTGGAATTTTGCCAAGGAGAAAACGACACACTAGGAAGGGAGAGGGCCAAGGACGAGGCTGCGGCTGACGTCGCTGATGAGCAGATTCGCCAGGGCCTGTGTCCCTAGGAATCGCCCTGAAGATGAGACGGCCCCGGGGGAGGGAGAAACCACGGGTGCCCAGGTCCCGTGTCAACAGAAAGCGTCTCCCAAACAAGTCACGGCCGCTCCGGGGCAGCACGAGGCCCTCACAGGACAAACCTAAAGTGGAGGGCAGGGCGCCTGAGCCACAGGGCAGGCGAGCGCTGGCAGGGAAAGTCCCGGAAGCTTACTGAAGGGCACCTCCAGGTATGGTCCCCTTCCGGGCACACTCCTGTGCTCCTCCAGCACGGCCTGACGCCTTGTGAACATTCCAGCAACACACAGCCACCTCCTCAAAGGCAGAGTCACGTAGCCAGACTCTGCAAGTTGCTTCTGGGAGCGGAGAGTCCGGCAGCCAGGGGGGAGCTCATGTTCCTCTGACGTGTTCCTGTCCCTCAGCGAGCCTCCTCGTCAGGCCCGAACTGAAACTAGATCCCCTGTGGGTCCCACATAGAATGTATGCAGGTGGTATCTATGCCACTGTAAAGTATTTTAAATTAAATTTCTACACATTCGAGTTTTTTTTTTTTTTTTTTTTTAACACATAACCTTGCCAGATTTGGTCAGTAAAGACACAGGAAGCCCCTCAACTTATTTTTTTAAGCTTTACTGAGGAATAACTGACAAAATTGTATATATTGAAGGGGCACAGCCTGAGGATTTGTTATACACACATACTTGTGAAGTGATCACCACCACCCAGTTAATGAACACATGTATCCTGTGGCACAGTTAACTCACGTGTGAGCGTGTGGTGAGAATGCTTACGATCTACTGTCAGCAAAGTACTCACTACAAACATGCTCACGGAACTACTGGAAAACCATGACGAAGAAGTAAAGGAAGGTATGATGACAATGCTGGAACACAGAACAGGAATAAAGAGAAAGAAATTTTTTAAATAAAAATTCTGGTGCTAAAAAGTGAAATGACTAAAATAAAAACTTGCTCAAAGAGCGCGACAGTAACCCTGAACTCAGAGAAGAAAGAATAAGCACAACTCAAGATCCATCACAGATATTATGCAAGCTGAGGAACACGGCACAGCCTCAGAAAGGCGAGGCGCCACCAAGCCTTGAAAGACACACACAACAGGACAAGAAAGAGGAGAGGATCAGAAATGGTACGCAAAGAAACAATCACTGAAAATTTCCCAAACTTCTTGAAAAACAGCAACCTGCATATCTGGGAAGAACTCAAAGAGATCCACAAACAAATGCGCCAGAGTTAAAACTCTGAAAGTCAAAGACAAGGAGAGACCATGAAAGCCACAAGAGAAAGGACTCCTAACTAACAAAAACCCAGTAAGATTAACATCCGGCTTCTCAGCAGAAACAAGCGAGGCCAGAAGTCAGTGGGACAACATATTGAAAGTGCTCAAGAAAAACACAATCAAGAATCCTATGTGCACCCAGTTGGTCTTCAAAAGTGAAGGTAGATGAGGACCTTCCCAGGAAACTAAAAAACTGAACTAACTTATTGCTAGCAGACCCACTTCACAAGAAATACTAGAAGAAGTTCTTCAGGTTGAAAACAAGTGACCTCAGATGGTAATTCAGATGCACATGAACAAAATGAAGAGTGCTATTAGCAGTGGTAATTAAGTAATTATAAACCACAGTATAAATACACATCTCCTTTCTTCTCTTAACAGATTTAGAATGACATTGTGTAAAATATATATATATGGTATATATACTATATATAAAGTATTCAAGGGCCTCTAACATAGAGTAACACACGTGTAAGATATTTGCCAATAATAGCAATAAGGGGGTGGGTGGGAGCAGATCTATAATGTGCTAAAGAAATAGAAATAATTATAACAATACCATGGAGTTTGTGATATGAAGATATACGACAGGAGTAAGGAAAACACCAAAGAGGGAGATGTAATGGAGCTGTGTATGAGTAATGTTTCTATATATCACCAGAACTTAGTTGGCATAAATTTAAGGTTGATTCTAACAGGGTACTGTGCATGCAGCAAGCCCCACAAGCAGAAAAGAAATAAAGCAGTAAGGAGGAAGAGAGGAATGTATGAGATTCAAGACAATTGGAAACAAAAACTGGAAGGGCAGATGGAACTCCAACCATGTAAATAATATTAAATGTGAATGGACTAAACCACCCAGTCAAAGGCAGAGTGTCAGAGGGGATTGAGCAAAAACAAACTGTGATCCAACTTAATGCTGCTAGAGGAGACACCGTAGATTCAAAGATACGACAGATTCAAAGTGAAAAGACAGCAACCGCGGGGAAGCTAAAAGTGACGAAATCGATCTTAGAGAAAACAGATTAAGACATCAAAAAGTTACTAGAGATGAGGGGACATTTTATAAGCAAAGAAGATCAATCCAGCAGAAACATGTAACAACTATAAATACATATGCAACTTAACAACGGAACACCAAAATCTATAACGCAAAAAGAAATGAAGAAAGATATTCAACAACAGTTGGAGCCTTCAACACTTCACCTTCAATATTGGGCAGAACATGTAGACAAAAGAGCAATAAAGAAATAGAAGACATGAACAACACTAGAAACCAACTAACCCAACAGACATCTGTACACCATTCCATCCAGCGATGGCAACAGAACATATGATCTTCTCCAGTATACATGAAACATTCCCCAAAAGACACCACATGCTAAGCCATAAAGCAAATCTCAACAAACATGAAAGGAGGGAAATCATATAAATTATGTTATTCAATCACAGTGGAATAAAATTAAAAATCAATACTAGGGAAAAAAAGCCCTGGGAAACTCACAAATACATGGAAATTAAACAATGCACTCTCAAATAACCAATGGAAGA
Organism: Hyaena hyaena; assembly: GCF_003009895.1. NCBI lineage: Eukaryota > Metazoa > Chordata > Mammalia > Carnivora > Hyaenidae > Hyaena > Hyaena hyaena. The sequence continues at coordinate 187,214 of NW_024081969.1, read as the reverse complement.
ACAAATCAAAAAGGAAATCAGAAAGTACTTGGAGATTAATGAAGACACACATACCAAAACCAAACGGCAGCAGCTAGGACAGTGCTGAGAGAGGAATGTGCGGCAGTTAGTGCCTTTATGAAGCAAAAAGATAAGCTCATCTTCCAACCTAAGATGCTGGAAAAGGAAGAACAAACTACACCTAAGGTAAGGAGAAGGAAGGAGAATAATAAAGATTAAAGCAGAAATTTATGACACAGAGAATACAGAAACAAGAGAGAAAAACAAAACCAAAAGCTAGTTCTTGAGAAGATCAACAAAATTGACAAATTAAAAAAAAAAGAAGGGTCAAATTAGTGGAACCAGAAATGAAAGGTGGGATAGTGCTACAGACCTTGCTACAGATGTTACAGAAATAAAGATTTATAAAGGATACAATGAACACGTGTATGCCAACAAATTATATAACTTAGAAAAAATGGATAAATTTCTAGAAAGACACAAACTACCAAATCTGACTCAAGAAGAAAAAGACCATATGAACGGACCAGATACCAAGTGGAGCCAGTGAATTAGTATCACCAAGTACCCACAGAGAAAGGCCCAGACTCACAAGGCTTCTCTGTTGGATTCTGCTGGAACTTTACAAATTCATACCCGTTCTTCACATATGGTTCCGAATATACACACAGAAGGGAACCCTTCCCAACTCATCTCACGAGACCAGTATTCGCCTGATACTGGAACCGAAGGCATTACAAGAAAATTTAAAAAAAGGTTTAGAATTAATATCTCTTATGAAAAATATACAAATATTCCTGATATAATACTAGAAAAATGAATCCACTTTTTGATTAAAACCTTGATGAAAACACTCAGCAAACTAGGAACAGAAGTAGACTTCCTCAAAATGATAAAAGATTTCTGTAAAATCACTCCCAGCTACAATCCTACGTGAGGGGAAACAGTGAAGGCCGCCCCCTGAGATCAGGAGCAAGACAGGAGTGTGGACTCTCACCACTTCTTTTAACACTGGCCTGGGGGTCCTAACGGGGACAATCAGGCAAGCAGAGACATAAAAGGCACCCAGAAGAGAAAGAAGAAAATCACCTCCACTTGCTGATGACACGATCACAGAGGTGCTGACGACACTGACCCCGTCGCTGGCCGCCATCTTGCTCACGTCTGCTCAGTGACCACTCTTGGGGCTGCGTGTGCCGGTGCCCTGGCAGACTGATGTGCTCGTCTCGGAAGTGCCTGCCAAGGCTTGTCTGGCGTCCCCCGAATCTGCTAGAGATGACACACTATTCCTCCCTCCTGACCCACGGGTGGTGCCCCGAGATCTAATCATAGGTCAGCTGTCACTTCTGTGCAAGCCCTTCGAAGGTGCGTCTGACCCCTCCATCTCACTACAGAGCACTCCTGTGCGTCCCTTTCTCCTAGAAAATCTGTGGACAAAGGCCTGGATTTTCTGGAGAATATCTGTGCAGCTGCCGTGGACCGTCCTCCAGTCCTGCCCCCGCCCCCCGCCCCCAGTCTTTAGTTACCCTGAAAACAGATCTGCGTCAACTGCGCGGAGTGGCCCGCTCCATTTTGCAGGCTCAAAGTGCCTTCTCAGTTTGGGCGATATTTCACTGTCCCTCCTCCACCTTCTAACATGTGATCCTGTATATAAAATAGTCTAAGAAATCCACCAAAAACAATTAGAATAAATGAGTCCAGCAAAGTCAAAGGATACAAGATCAATATTAAAAAATCAATTGTAATTCTATATACTTGAACAATCTGTAAATAAAACTAAGGAAACAATTCTATTCGCAATTGTATCAAATAGAATAATATACTTTTAAATACATTTAACAAACACAGAGAAAAACCTATACTCTGAAAATGACAAAACATTGTTGAAAGAAATTAGAGGCCTAAAAAAATGAGAAGTTCCATGTTCATGAAGCAGAAGATGTCAACGTCAAGGTGGCAAAACTCCTCAAACTGATCCACAGATCAAGTGCAATGCCTCTCAGAAACCCTAACTGCTTTGTAGAATCAGCAACGTGTTTCTAAAATTCACACGGAATGGCAAGGGACCCAAAATAGTCAAAACAATCCCTAGAAAGAGCAGCAGAGTAGAGGCCTCACGTCTGGATTTCTAAACTTATGACAGAGCAGTAGCGACGAAGGCTGTGGTGCCCGCACCAGAACACGGCAGTGTGACAGACACAAACCTGTCCGCTGTATGGTTGGCTGACTGCCAGCGAGGGTGCAAGACCATCGAATGCGGAAAGGAGACTTCTCAACACACCCACTGCAACAATCAGAGACCCACACGATGGCGCATGAAAACGGACTATGATCTCAGCCCGGACGCAAAGACCCCCTCAAAATGGGGAAAAGACCCCGCGTGAGAGCTAAACCATGACCCTTAGAAGGCGAGGCAGCGGTGACACTTCCTGACTCGGTGTGGCATGATCGGAGGACAGAACAGGTCTACAAAGGGACAGTGGGACGGAACGGCGGCATGATAGGGTCAACATACTTAATGCCGCTGAGCTGCACAATGAGGAATGGTTCACATGGTCAAATTCCAAATCTTTAAGGCTGGAATAAAAAATGGCTACAATGTCAGATGGTATGTTATACATATTTTGCCACAATAAGAATATCTTTAAGGTTCTTTTTTTTAATTAAAAGAAATAGACGTTTTTAAAAGTAACAGCATTCTGATACGTGCTACATGACGAACTCAGCCTTGGGTTCATTTTCTCAAAGTGACAAAGTCCAGTCACCAAAGACCTCATGTCATAGGACTACACCCAAAGGTAATGCCTGGGACCCGGGTTGGTGAAGGGGCGCCTCGAGCTTGGGGGTGATGGCAGGGGTGATGGGGTGTTCTAATATTGGCCATGAAAGGGACGCATGGGTGGCTCAGTTGCTTGAGCATCCGGCTTCGGCTCAGGTCGTCATCTCACAGTTTGAGGGTTCAAGCCCTGCGTCGGGACTCTGTGCGTACAGCTCAGAGCCTGGGGCCTGCTTCAGATTCTGTGTCTCCCTCTCTCTGCCCCTCCCCTGCTCATTCGCTCTCTCAAAAATAAATAAACATTTTAAAAAAATAATACTATTGGCCATGATGATGGCCGCACGCAGTAAAGGTCTTTGGGTATAAACCTTAGCAGGTGAATTGTGTGCCGTTGTGAACTATATCTCAGTAAAACTCTGTTTTTATTTTAATGAGAGAAACACTCCTTGCGTAGAAAGACAGTTTGGTAGTAGTTACATGTGTGAGTATAACGTTGTTTCGGCATCTTTCCTAACAGTAACTGTTTTGAAACTGAATAATCAAGAAACAAGATGTTAACATATCACTTAAAATATAATTTAAGCAATAAAATCTCTTCAAATTTCTGAGGAAGGATGAGAAGAAAGCATATAAAATACACACAAAGTATATAAAAGTTTTTTGAGTTTTTAAACAATAAAAGCAATGAGATAAAAATAAATAAGATAGCACGAAACACATGCTACATGAAATAAGGTAAAATCACTGAGACAAAGAGATGGGGCGCCTGGGTGGCTTAGTCGGTTAAGCGCCCGACTTTCGCTTAGGTCATGATCTCGCGGTTCGTGGGTTCGAGCTCCGCGTCGGGCTCTGTGCTGACTGCCAGCTCAGAGCCTGGAGCCTGTTTCAGTCTGTGACTCCCTCTCTCTCTGACCCTCCCCTGCTCACGCTGTCTCTCTCTCTCTCTCTCTCTCTCCCCTAGAAGTAAATAAAACATTTAAAAAAAAAAAATCACTGAGACAAAGAGAAAGAGATTGCATCAAAAAATAAAATCTGACTCTCAGGTTTCCAAAATACACAGACAACGACAAGAGTTGACATATTAACGCAGAACAGTGTTGAGTCTGGGGCAAAACTGTCAAGAACAGGGAAGAGATTTCATAACGGCATAAACAGAGTCAACATCTGTCACGAATCCACACACATTGACGTGGCTGAAGAAACAGTGGAGGAAACCAAGGAGAACAGAGCGCCCGGAGCGGGGAGGAGCGTCCCTGAGCCAGTGCGGTCACACCCGGGAGGCAGGAACAAGAGACAGCAGGAAGACCATGGACGCGGGAGTGCGAGCAGATCCCCAGGCACACACTCAAGAGGATGGAGATGTGCACGCTGCCGTGAGGCAGGTCACGCCGAGGAGGCATCAACTCGTACTAACTCTGTCTGCACGTCCAACGTAAGCCCGGTCAAAATTCCAAGCATAACTCTTTGGAAACTGGAAACATGATTTTAAGGTTGATCTGGATGAACAAACATGTAAGAAGAGGGGATCACGGCATCAGATGTTACAAAACAGTCCTAAAACAGTAAGCTGTTGCCACAGCGATGGAAGAAAAGAAAGATCCAGAAATAAACCCAAGTAAGCATGGAAACTCGGTGCATGCTAACGGGTCCATGTAAAGCTTGACTGCAAAGTGCACAAAAGACAGATTACTCAGTTGGCTTCGGTGTGGGACCAGTGAGGAACCACGGGAAGAACACCACAGCGGGTCCTGCCGCTGGCCTGTGGCCTGAGCAGACGTGGAGACCCAAGGAATCCTGATTCCGTGGGGAAGGGGTACTGATAACCCAGGGCATGGGGCTGAAAGTTTCCTTAAATTATCACAAATACTTAAAATCCAGACTCGGTTGAAGAAGAGGCCCGAGGTGACTCCGTATTCACTGCCACAGAACATTCCAGAGAAAATAAACGGGGACTTTTGGCCACTTCTGTTTACTCTAAAGGACGTAAGGAAAGAAGATGAGGGGCTTCGGAGCTGTGCCAGGCAGTCAGCACCTCGGAGCTGCGGGAGCAGCCCAGGTGGGTCCAGGGGCCCGCCGGGCCCCCCCGGGCACTGGGCTTGGCCGCAGGGCCCTGACCCGCAGTCCCCGGCCCATCCCCTGCCCGGGTCCCTCTCCCTCCGGGCCCTCCCGGCAAGCAGTGGAGGCACAGAGGAAAGGCCCAGGACGGACACCCCGGCAGAGGCAGGCGGGGGGTGCCAGAAAGCCGAGGACGGTTCTGGAAGTCTTCCAGCAAGCAGCAGTCGGCCCAAGCGCGAGGCCGGCAAAGCCGAAGGAGGCGGCGGGAAGGCCTGGCCCTGGAAGGGGAGGGCCGGGCAGAGGGCGCCGGGGTGAGAGCCCGAGACAACCCCGGGCGAGGGACAGGGCGCAGGGGGAGCCGCGGTCCACGCGCCCAACGGCCGGGCGGTGAAGCTGCGGGGCAGCTCGGGAGAAACACGGGTTATAAACTCCGAAACAGACGTGCATTTGGGGGGAAACGGGCAAAGAAACCGCCACCACGGAACCAGGAAAACCAGGGCCGGGTCGCCGTCCGGCCTAGAGCGAGAACGGAACCAGACCCGGAGTTTCACTTTCCGGGGCGGATCCGGCTGCTGAAGCAGTAAGGACGCGGAGGCTGGTGCCCAAACCCTCGCTCTGAGGGCCCCCACCCCCCTCTGTCCGCCCCTCCCCGGAGCCGCCCAGCTGTGGGGACAGTCGCCCCCCCCCCCCGGGCCGGGTGACCCAGATTCCTGAGGGACCCCCCACACACCGCCGCGGACTGGCGGCCCAGACCCGGCCCTCACTCACAGCGCGGTTCACAGCGACCCGCATATTCACTTCGCAAACAAGCCTTTGCTCTTACTGTGTTCGTTAAGTCCAGCTTTATCCTGCCGCCAAGGGCCGGGAAGGGACACAAGTCTTGGCTTAATTAAAAAGCTGGTGCCTGAGAAGCGCTCTTCTTCCCAGCGATGCGGCGACGGGCGAGCCCTTTCCCCACAGCACCACCAGGGGCGCCTCTTCCCTCCGCTGCGCGCAGGCTCTCAGACGCGGACTCCAGGGCCCGCGTTCTCCGGGAAGGGAGTGTGCGCGTGTGCCCCAGGGCGACCGCCTGGGTCCCACGTGCTGGGCAAGGGTGCGGGGGGGGGGGCGTCGCTTCCCCCACAGAGAGCAGGGGTGCGCCGGGGGGCGCCGCTTCTCCCACAGAGAGCAGGGGTGCGCCGGGGGGGCGCCGCTTCCCCCACAGAGAGCAGGGGTGCGCCGGGGGGCGCCGCTTCCCCCACAGAGAGCAGGGGTGCGCCGGGGGGGCACGGGGGGCCGCCGCTTCCCCCACAGAGCAGGGGTGCGCCGGGGGGGGGCACCGCTTCTCCCACAGAGAGCAGGGGTGAGCCGGGGGGACGCCGCTTCTCCCACAGAGAGCAGGGGTGCGCCGGGGGGGGGACGGGGGACGCCGCTTCTCCCACAGAGAGCAGGGGAGCACCGGGGGGCCCCACTTCTCCCACAGAGAGCAGGGGAGCACGGGGGGGGCGCCGCTTCCCCCACAGAGAGCAGGGGGGCGCCGAGGGGGGGCGCCGCTTCTCCCACAGAGAGCAGGGGTGCACCGGGGGGGCGCCGCTTCTCCCACAGAGAGCAGGGGAGCACGGGGGGGGCGCCGCTTCTCCCACAGAGAACGGGGGGGCACCGGGGGGGTCAGACAGGGACTCCCAACGTCAGAGAACTCGCTGGGGCAGCTCACTGGAAACAAACGGGAACCATGATGGGCTGGCCCAGGATCACGCAAAGCTGCACAGCAGAGGAGACACAGGTGGGCCCTCGAGCAGAGAAGGGGCCACCCAGCAGTGGGGCCCGGGAGGGCAGGCGCCCGCCCGGGACCCGCGGTCACTCTGTACTCAGTCGGCTGACAGGACTTGTGCAGAGAGGCCAGGCATCCTCCCTGTTGATCAAGTTCAGGCTAAACGGTAATCAAAACTTTCCTAAGGGGGGTTCCCTCGAATCCTTCTGTGTCACCTTGATCAGGGGGGACCCAAAGTACCAGGAGGCGTGGCAGACACTGCGTGAAAAACCCCTCTCGAACACCATTGCCAGACTGGCAGGTCCAGTCCCCAGTTATTGACTCCTCAGGGCTTCCGGACTTGGGATGGCATTAGACGCACGTGTCCCCCCCAGAGGGGGGACACGGTGTTCACCAGGCGCACGGTCAGGAGGTGGTAGGCTGAGCGTGTATCAGACACAGCGAAACCCACACACACTTCCCTCAGCACCAGGTCCTCGGGGGACAATGAATATTCCAAACAGGCTGACAGTTGTTATATTTCTGAAGCCCTTTTTAAAATCACCTTCAGAAACTATAGCACATTTTTTGGATTATCCGCCATGGGGACCATTCTCTCCTGCGGCTTTGCTCTGAAGCTAACTGGGAGCACGGTGGGTGCTGGAGCCGTGAAATCAGGTGCGTGTTCCACGCGGCTGTGCTTCATGAGGGTTCAGAAAATGAGTCAGATGGTTCATTTTTCTGGAGGTAAGTGTCTTATGGATTCATAGTTACTAGACTTCCTGAAGCAAACATTAGACAGTAATACACGGTCTTCCAAGTACCAGGGCACAACATATGGCCCATGAGCACCCCCACTAAGGAGGTCAAGGACAAAACTCACCTGCACGCGGACATGCAGTCACACATGTGACGCCTCAACACAGACAAAAATAACGGCCTTTGGGATAAACAAGAACCAATTTTTTTCCCTCTTACATGCCTTCTCCTCCCAGTACCCTGAAGGTTAATTACACTCCCCAAATATAAAGGAAAAAATATGAAAATGTTTTTAATTAGCTGGAAATAAAGCATATAACCATCTCGAAAACTGATACCTTTAAATAATTTATACATATTTACATTTCAAGCAATGGATGTGTGACCAATGTAAGTGGTAAGAAATTTTAAAAACAAACTTGGAAACTTAACTATCTTGCCAGGTGCTAAGTTTTTTCAAGTCTGTATAAAATTAATACAAGAGAGCACCTGAGGGGCTCAGTTGGTTAAGGGTCCGACTTCAGCTCAGGTCATGATCTCCAGTCCATGGGTTCAAGCCCCACGTTGGGCTCTGTGCTGACGGCTCAGAGCCTGGAGCTGCTTCAGATTCTGTGTGTGTGTCTCTCTCTCTGTCCCACCCCGCGTGCACTCTCTCTCTCTCTCTCTCTCAAAAATAAACATTAAAATTTTAATAAATAATAAATAACATTAATACTAGAGTCACAAGGGAATAAATATGTTCATAATACATATGAGTAGATACAAAATGTACCATTTATTTAAATAATGTTGGGCTCACATTCTAGAATTTTATTCAAAGCAGAATTACCCAAAGCCTCATTCCCCCCATGAGAAACCAGGTGAACAGAGATACTTCCTGGAAAATCTAAGGCAGCCACCCCAACATAAAGCACAGATGACAGGGCAAAACAGCGTCTCACATGAAAAACACTATAATGCAGCCAACAGCAGTGTGATTTATTCATACTCATTAAAGCCCAAATCTAAAACTCTCCAGATTTGTGTATATCACTGAAGATTACTTTTTTTTAATGTTTTATTTTATTTTTGAGAATGAGAGAGAGAGAGAGAGTGTGAGCAAGGGAGGGGCAGAGAGAGAGGGAGACGCAGAATCCGAAACAGGCTCCAGGCTCTGAGCTGTCAGCACAGAGCCCGACGCGGTGAACCCACGAACCGTGAGATCATGACCTGAGCTGAAGTCAGATGCTCAACCGACTGAGCCCCCAGGCGCCCCAATCACTGAAGATCACTATCACCAGGTTCAGTGAGAATGGCAAAATCCACATGACATACCTTTAATCACACCGTGCTTCTGCTGTCCCACAGTTTGAATATCAAAATGAAGTAACACTTCTGCGAGACTCAGGACCTGTTAGAAGCTTGTGTGGGACCTCAGACCTTCCTTCTCCAAAGCCTTCACCTTCCCACTAAACAGGAAGCCAGAGCTTAGGAGCTAATGTTTACTTACGAGAACTATCAGGCGCATGAAGTTTTGGTAAGTAAACATGCTTAAATTCCACACATTGCAACAACAACAAAAAACTGTATAAAAAAAAATAAAAGATGATTTGCAGATGGGAAACACAAAGAAACACATGTTTCTTTCCCATGGAACCAGCCCAGCCCTGGTAGACAAAGATAAAATTTAATCTGCCTTTGAACTCAGAAGTCAACTGTCACTTTATCGAGTTGGAGTCACACAGAGTGAACAATGCACAGATGAACAGAGGACAGAAGGTCAGAACTTCCCCCCTCCTACTTTGAATCAGTCTGATCTGTAAGGAGAACGGCCTTCATGTTGCAGAAGGAAACACAACAGACCGTAAGCAAGCAATCACAGCAGCAGACCCTGAGACCGTGAAAACTATAAAGACGTGCTTGGCCTTCAGACCCAGGAAGGTCCCCTCCGTGCCCTGGAGCAAGAGGGGAAAATCATGGCTGAGCAAGTTCTTCCAGAAAGTCACACGGGGCAGCCTGAGCTCCAGAGCACTGAAGAACAGCCAATGCCAGCTACTCCGTAGGGGGAAACGGCACATCCCAGAAAGGACTGGGATTTACTAATTTGAGGTTCCCACTTAACAACACCTGGAAGAAATACTTAGAACCCACAGCCACAATCAGCAGCAGCTACAACAGGCTCTGTGTGAACAAGTCACAGCCAAAGGCACCTGTTCGGACAGGCTGTGTGAGTGAAGCCCCACTTTCCCGGGCACACAGGACACCAGCGCTGGGGCCTGGAGCAGACACGCGCCGTCAGGACCCACTGACCAAGCAGGTCTGAGAGGCGGGCTTGTCAGATGAGGGACGGGCAACCGCCCTCGGTGGCTGGAAGTGAAAAACCCAAGTATTTAGCCGGGAGACCAGGTGGACGGATTCGCTGTCCTGGGACTCCTGCAGACCCCTCCCCAGGCCTTGAGCCCCTCCAGCCGGACCCGCGCCGGGAGCGCCCCCAGGACCCGCACTCAGGCCCGCCTCCTGGGGGTGGGCGGCCGGGGAGGAGACGCGGTGAGCGAGCAGAACTAGCACCGCAGGCGAGAGCGGGGGCAGACACTGCGGCACACGGCAAGGCCTCGGACAGCACAGGGCGAGGAGCCTCGTCAGGCGCCGTGTCCAGCTGGGAGCAAGGGGGAGGGAGGAAAGGGGTAACCAAGCACCCTCCTCCGCCAAGAACACCAGCCACGCTGCAGACGGGGTGAGGTCTGCAGTTAAGTAAACATTCTAGGCCCCAAATACTGTCCTGAAATTAAGAAAAAACTGTGAGAGCAAGTGGACTAGAAGATTCTGCGCCCACCCCACCCCCACTCCCCTTAACCTATCCTCAGTGGAGACTCAACAGGGAAGGCCAGACATTTTAAAGCTGCTCTTGTCTTAAGGGATCAAATTCGACAGCCAACCCCTGCTGTGTGTGCACCGACCCCACCGCTCCCCAAGGGGACACGCACAGGACCGTGAGCTGGGGAGATCAGCTGAGTTCAGGAAACATCAGTGAAGTCCCGTTCCCCCGGGACGAAGCCTGGAGACCCACGGAGGGGCAGTGGCAGCTTTGTAGAAAGAGCAGAGTTTTCTTACGGCAAGCAAGCTGCTCCCAAGACTATAAAGCCCTATTTAACCAGGACTTCCTCCCTCCCCCCCCCCGCACGAGTAAACACCACATACAACTGTATACCGGAGGGGTGAGCAAATGCACACAGTTACGGATCAAGAGTCAGGTGGGCGTCAGGAACTGTCGCGCTCACAAAGTGGCGTCCACACTGAACCCGGCCTGAGGCACATCACAGCATCAGATCAATACAGTAAAGTGGGAGGCTTACAAGGAGTCTGGACGCAGAACTGACAGTGCAAATCAAGACAAGTCCCAGAAAGTCTAACTTTAAAGTACAATCTTAAAATCAATCTTAACGGCCAGAAGCGAATATAAAAGCATTAGGCTGGGAGCGTGAGCTCAGCATTTGGAAGCAGTAATAACTCCCCGGTGCCCTTCTGTATTACCCGGACTCCAGCAGGGATGGCCGGAAGAGCCGCGGAGGGAAATTTCCATGCAGCAATCCAGCTGCAGCAGAGAGGCTGCAGACGGAGCGCCAACGGAGGGTGAAAGCTAACACGGTGCCTTCCAGGGGCTCCTCAGGCTGCACGGACGACAGCGGAGTGAGAGCGCAGAGGGGTCGGGGCCTCCCCCCTTGCAGGAATATTGAAAATCGCTGAATATCTAGAAGAGGTTCAGCTTTTCAACAAATTTACATTTGAGATTCCTGAATCCACTTTCCAATTTTCCGATGTCTGGGAATACATACAACTTAAGATTTCAAAAAAAGGAAAGAGATGTTAAAAAATATGGCTGTTTAATTGGTCGTATCATCCTAAATGACAAGAACGTTGCCTAATATTAATTTTTATTTAAAGTGCCTTCCATAGGCCTTCTCTTTGCTGGGCTTTGCTGACCTGCACCTCCCAGATATTGCTTCTTTAGCAAATGGAAGGTCTGTGGCAACTCTGCATTGAGCAAGTCTATTGATGCCATTTCTCCAACAGTATTTGCTCACTTCACGTCCCTGTGTCACATTTTCGCAGCAGTGCAGTATTTCAGACTTTTTCATTACGGTTCTACTTGTTATGGTGATCTGTGGTCCATGATCTGTTCTACTGTAATCGGTTTGGGCGCGATTACAGCGTCCACAGGACAATCAATTTAATCAATATATGTTATGTGCGTTCTGACTTCTCCACCCTCAGGCCTCCCTGTTCCCACAGACACAACCATAGTGATTTCAGGCCAATTAACAGCCCTACACTGGCCTCCCAAGTGTTCAAGGTCTCTCACATTAAATCAAGAGCTAAAATTAATGAGCTTCATGAGGAAGGCATGCTGAAAGCAGAGACTGGATGAGAGCTAGGTCTCTTGTGCCAAACAGTCGGCCGAGCTGTGAACGCAAAAGAAGAGTCCTTTAAGCAAATTAAAAGTGCTACTCCAGTGAACACACGGATGGTAGGAATGTGAAGTGAGGGGCGCCTGGGTGGCTCGGTCGGTTGGGCATCCGACTTCAGCTCAGGTCATGACCTCACGGTTTGTGGGATCCATCCCCACGTCGGGCTCTGTGCTGACAGCTTAGGATGTTTTGTCTCCCTCTCTCTCTGCCCCTCCCCTGCTCATGCTCTGTCTCCCTTTATCTCAAAAATAAGTAAACATTTAAAAAAAAAAAAAGTGAACTGAGACAGACCTATTGCAGTATGGAGAAGGTTTGAGGTCTGGATAGATCAACATCCTCTTAAAGCAAAGCCTAATCCAGAGCAAGGCCCTGACTCTCTTCAATTCTCTGAAGGCTGAGGGAGTTGAGGAAGCTTCAGAAGCCGTCTGAAGTGAGTAGACAGAGGTCGTCTCCACAACATAAAACTGCAAGGTGAGACATCAAGTGCTGATGCAGAAGCTGCAGCCAGTTATCCAGAGGATCTAGCTGAGACAATTCATGCAGGTGGCTACACTGACCAACAGCTTTTAAGTTGGAGAATCTACTGGAAGCCTTCTGTTGGAAGATACCATCCAGGACTTTCAACGCCAGGGAGAAGTCAGTGGCTGCCTCAAAACTGACTCTTGTTAGGAACTAATACAGCTGGTGACTGAGCTGAAGCCAATGCCCATGTACCATCCTGAAAATCCTGGGGCCCCTAGGGATGATATAGATCTACCCTGTCTGTGCTCCATCAGCGGAACAACAAAGGCTGGATGACAGCACATCTGTTCAGAATGTGGTTTGCTGAGTATTCTGAGCCCACTGTTGAGATCTAGTGCTCAGAAAAAAACAAAAAACAAAAAACACCCTTTTCACAATATCACTGCTCACTGACAAGCACCTGGTCACCCAGGAGCTGTGATGGAAATGGACAGTCAGATTACTGTAGTTTTCATGCCTGCTAACACAGCACCCATTCTGCAGCTCATGGATCAAAGAGTAATTTAAACTTTTAAGACTTAGAATTTAAGAAATAGATTTCATGAGCCTCTAGCTGCCATAGATGGGGATTCCTCTGATGGACCTGGGCAGAGGAAACTGAAAACCTCTGGAAAGGACCTACCATTCTAGATGCCACTAGAACATTTGTCAGTCACAGAAAGAGATCAAAATATCAGCATAAACAGGACTTTGGAGCAAGTGGGCTGCAGCCCTCATGGATGACTCTGAGGGATTCACGACTTCACGCAGGAAGTCACTGCAGACGTGGAGGAAGGAACCCGAGAACAGTCAGAAGTGGACCAACGGCCGCATCTCGTGATCAGACTTGAACGGGTGAGGAGTTGCTTCATGTGGACGAGCAAAGAAAGGGGTTTCCCGAGACGGAACCTGCTCCCGGTGGAGTCTTCAGTGAAGACTGCTGAAATTACCACAGAGGACTGAGAACATGACGTAAACGGGGGTGAGAAAGCAGCATCAGGCTTGTGAGGAAGGCTCGGAAGCTGGAGTCAGTTCTACTGTGGGCAGAATGCTGTCGAACTGCCCCGCGTACTACGGGGAAATCGCTCATGAAATGAAGAGTTGATTGATGTAGCAAATATCCTCGCTGTCTTCTTTTAGGAAACTGCCACGGCCACTGGCCTTCGGCCACCACCACCCTGGCCCATCACTGACCATCAGCATCGAGGCAGACCCTCCCCCAGCAGGAAGATTACGACTCACTGAAAGCTCAGATGACAATTAGCATTTTGGAGCAATAAAGTATTTTTTTAAATTAAGGTACGTACATTTTTGAGATATAATGCTAATGCACACTTAATAGGCTAGTGTATAGTGCAAACATAGCTTTTTTATGGGAAACCAAAAATTCATTCCACTGATGTTATTGTGATATCTGCTTCACTGCAGTGGTTTGGAACCAAACCACAACATCTCTGAGGTATTTTAAATGATCTTTTTTCAGAAATAAACTGTCAGTGTTAGCGCAGGCCTTGGCCATTTGTCATAAAGTGCCATGAGCTCCCAAAACACAGAGAACACTCAACATTTTATGACCATAAAGTATTTACTGAAAAGAATATTGTTGACTACCATCCCTGAATGCAACACTTTATCGTCCCGAACCCCCAGTGGGTAGAAATACATTAATTTAATTGAAAAAAGCACCCTAACAAATGACCAGGGTTTCTGCTACAACCAACCCTCCAACCCTCATCTGGTTTCTAGCCAGATCCCTGAGACTTTATTTCCAGGAGGTATGGACGCTGGCTGAATGCTGGAGCAGAGCACCGTGCAGCATCGTCTACACTGAAAAGGGGGTAAGAAACCACTCTTCATAGCGAGCCAGAGGACATCAAATCATAAACAGTAGGGATGTAGATATTACTTGTGCACGTCACTCAAGCAGTCAGTGACATGGGGACTGGTAGGACTGGGCCACTCCAGCTAGAGAGAAAATGATGCCACTGGCATTGTTGCATCCCTGGGCAACCCCGGCCGCCATGGAGGGAGGCAACGGGGCCGCTCCTACATCACTCCAAATCCCGACACCGTCCTGACCAGTGAACTACACCGTCACTTCACTGTTCCGGGTGCAAGAGGAGCCACACACGGCAAACGGCGCCCCCCTGGACGCCACCCAAGTGTCACAGCACATACGTAGCACTCATAAACGGCATGCCCACAGGCCTGGGAGTGCACCCCTGAATCAGCTCTGTGGCCTAGTTCATACCTAAACATGTGAAGGAACACACACCAACTCAGAAGCTCAGAGGACCAACATTGCTGGTGACAATGGAAAAGTACGTTAATTAATTGCCCTGATTTCATCAGTTCTATATGCTAACAGGTAAAATATAATGTTCAGTGACCGCTCACAGTCTCGTATCAGTGAGTGTGCCAACACCGGACTCCTGGAGACGTGCAAAATCACCACTGCAGAACAGGCTTCAGATTCACCGTGGATTCAGAAGCAACCCTGGACTGATCTGTTCTGTGTCACCTACTCACAGATGAAGAAACTGAGGGAAAGAGAGAATCATGTGAATGCCCGAGTGACACGGCCATCTCCAGGACTAAAACCGGAGTTCAACACTCCTGATGTCCAGTTTCCCCTCAGATGCCCAAAGGAAGGGCCAGCAGCCACAGGAGACAGTGCTCCCTGCCTCGAATCCTACCAGGGGCCAGGGCCCGGGACTGCGTCTTCTCCTGCCCACAGCACAGGCCTCTGGCCCCATCTGTTTGCTCTGATGTAGACAGAGAAGAGCTAGTAAATTTCTCGACACATCTGCTGCCAGCACCCATGTATCATACGTCCCCACGGTTCAAGCAGTACTCAAAGGATAGGCTTCCATTTATTCCAAATTCAATTATGTCTGGATCTGCCAGCAGAGCCACAATCATGATAGGTTCAGGAAGCTGTGAAATTATTGTTTCTACATATATTTCAGAAGAATTATAGAAAACTGTGTTGAAAACATTGATGCAGGAGGCTGGAATTTCTTTCAAAAGTCTGCTAATTTAAACAGTTGGTGGGATGAGAATTTATACATAACTGCCTTTTGAAATAATTTCCTAATGATTTGAAAGAAGACAATTTGCATTTATTTACACTGAGCCAAAGAGTATTATCTGAGGAATAAAATGGCCTGTGAATTATCAGCAGAGAACAACCTCTCAGCGAAATAGCAAAGCACCGGCAGCAAACACAGCCCCACTTGGAGGGCACACAAATCCTAGTGCTCTGGGCACAGACTCGGGGCAGACGCCCTTCCGTCCTGAGCCAGCACGGAGCCCTGAACAGGCTTGCTAGGGCAATATTTTTAACAAACAGTTGCTATGGTTGAGACTGTCAAATACGCTTCTTGTAATTTTCTGAATAATTCCCCAAGATTGTTTGGAATTCTATATTTAACTCCACATTAAATGGTACCAGGTTTGCAAAATTCCTATTTATAATAAAAGGTGATCAGCTATCTTTGAACTTACTTACCACTCTTTCATTCAACAATACCTGCCATGTAGCAGTGAGGATGCTGGAACTACAGATACAGGAAATGTTTGCTCCTTAAAAGGAATGTCCAAAGCAGATTTGGAGACAAGGCTTCAAACTTTTTACACAAGTATTTAGAAATTCCACTGCAAGTGTGAACAGAGAAGCAGTTAATTCCACGCTGTGACTCTAAGAGTATGAGCGAGAGTAACAGAATTAAGACCCATATCCAAGTTTTCTTTCATCTTCAGTTCCTTCACAAATCAGTTCTGAGCACTAAGATTACTTCCGTCATAAAGGTTGCCTCCAGAAGAGCGAGGTAACTAGTACCACGTAAGTCCTGCCCACATAAGAATGCAAGAGCATTCCTCCCAATCTCTTCCTCCCAAGTATCTGTGAGCTAACTGAACGGGAAAAAGTAAGCCTTCTCTACAGCAAAAACACTAACAGACTAGAATTAACACAAAAATATGAAGACAAAGAGATAAAATTTATTTCGCAGATAACAAGCCACATAAAAGATCCAAGAGAATTGACTACCAAACTACAAGAGTTGCCAATACTTCTGGGCAGTAAATCAGTAATAAAACCTCAGTTATGCACATAACTCAGAGGAGTAGCCAACTAGGAAGCGCAGAGGTTTCTGTAATCTGTTTTAGGAGCCAAAACTCTAAGATGCTTTTCTGAGTCTAAGTGTAACCAGAGACACCCAAATTGAAGTGAAAAGATAACTAACATTCTTTAGAACACAAAAGAAATCCTAAATATATGGACACATTACTGTGCTTGTAATATAGAAAACTAAATATTGAAAGCTACCACTTCTCCATTAATTAATCTGTAAATTCAAAATGATTTGAATCAAAATCTCAATCATGTTCTGGAAAACTTAAGCAGTTTTCATGTGATCAAATAAATGGCCAAGAATAATTAAAATAATTTCTGAAAGAAAAATGGGGATATTTACTCTACCAAGTATTTTATTTTTAAGATGTAATAATTAAGAACATGAATCATTACCAAAAGTATTAATACACAGACCAAGGAAACAAAATAGAAATCCCTGGGACACATACCCCTGTGAAAAATTGCCATGTAAGAGTAATATATTTCAGAGTGATGAGAAATTCATTTTATGCAGAAAAACAGAAGGCCCATCTGAAAAATAAAATTAAATCTCTATCTCATTCCTATACCCAAAAACCTAATTCTGCATAAAGTAAGTATGTAATGGTGAAATGCAAACTTTAAAATATTCAGAAGAAAATAACTGGCACCCTTTACATCAAGGTGTAGAAGTCATTCCAAAGGCAAATTAAAAAATAAAAACTAAGAAAGAAGTAGTTTTTAAATTTTACCTAAAATTAATGTTTTTAACATGTCAGGTGACAAGAGACACTATAAAACAGGTTACAAAAGACATTATAGATGATAAGGATTAGTATCTCAAATATATAAAGAACATCTATACATTAATCAAAAAAAGACAAACCAATAGAAAAATGAGCCACGATATGAAGAAGTTACTAACATGAAATGAAATATGAAGAGTCAATAAACCTTAGAAAAATATGTGAAATGTTCATTAATATTCAAGACCTTAGAAACAAACAAATGATGAGGGAATACCACACTTTACATCAAACTGAAACTAAGGTCAAGTTGAAGATTCTCTTACCCTACAACTCTTAAAATGCTACTTCAAGATATATCCTAGAGCAGAATCTCAACTTTTAGCTTAGATCAGAATCACATGGAGTACTTGCTAAAATCCAGATTTCTGGGCCTCAAATTCATAGTTTCTTATTCAGGAGGTCTGGGGCAAGACTCAAGAATTTGCATTTCTACCAAGTTCTCAGGTGACGCTGATGGTGCTGGACCTGGAACCCCACTTTGAGAACCACTGCCTAAAAGGGACACTGTCCAAGCAGACATGGGAGCTATCCATTGAGGCTCAGCTCTGCAATACTGAAAACTCTGGAAAATGCCTAAATGCCCTAACTCAAGCTGGGGAAAGATAAACAGAGTCATTTTCAAGAAGGCAAGAGCCATGCAGCAGACCATTTAAGCCAAACCCAGCCATAGGAACAGACCTCCATCCACAAGCACCTGCAGACCAACTGTGCACAGGATGTGTGGGCACATAAAGAAGTCACCTACAGGATGGCATGCCTGGGGGCACACAAACCAGAGCTGCGACAGACACCACCTCCAGGATGCAAATGCAGTTGACGGGATCGAGGAAAGTATAAAGGATCCTTAAGGAATCACATCCTTCAGTGCTTTCTTAGAAAAGTAAAATATGAAACACACTTGGCATGACATTAATATTTAATAGGGGCGCCTGGGGGGCTCAATCAGTTAAGCATCCAACTGCTGCTCAGGTCATGATCTCACAGTCCATGGGTTCGAGCCCCACGTCGGGCTCTGTGTTGACGGCTCAGAGTCTGGAGCCTGCTTCGGATTCTGTGTCTCCCCCTCTCTCTGCCCCTCCCCTGCTCACGCTCTGTCTCTGTTTCTCAATAATAAATAAATGTTAAAAATTTTTTGAAACAGTTTATAATAAAATGAAGAGCATGGTACCTCAGTATTAACTGTTTAGGAAAAACTGTACATAAGTAGACGGAAGCTTTATAAAAGCATTGTATTCAGATAGAACCCTATGTCAGAGCGCCAGCACTGGACTTTGCAGCTAATGAACAGCTTTCCCATCAGTGATACTCCCTCACTGGTCAGCAGCTAGACTGCTGTGGTCCGCGGGCACCACGGGCCGCTGGCCGTCCGGGAACTCAGGTGTGCCCTGAGCCAGGTGCGCCAGATGCCCCGGAGGCGGAAGGTCGGGGAAGAACTGGGGCGTACTTACAGGGATGAGCTTTCAGCTGAACCTTAAGAAAGAGGAGAGATTTCTATCGAGTCAAAGGGTAGAACAGTTACTGCCTGAAGAAGAGACAGACCGTGCAAAGAGGTCACATAAGGGGGAGCTGTTCACCTGGAGCCCAGATTCTGACACGGGGACCGCTGGGGTAGAAGATGCCAGCGGACACAGCAAACTAACGAGTAAAGACACTCAGCAAGTCACACCATTTACCCAGCTGTGGGGGCATAAACCCCAGCGTCACCTCTTTCTGTCACACCCACAACCAATTTACCCAACATTCCATTCTGCCAGCTCTGCCATCAAGAAGCCTCCTCCGCCCGCACCTGCTGTAAGCCACCACCTCGCCTCTGGACTGGCAGGGGCCGCTGTCTGGTCCCCAGGCTTGCTCCACTACAGTCCCTCCTGCAGAGAGCAGCTGAGTGATGCTGCCAAATGGGAATCAGACTGCGAGCCCAAAGCGAGCCAACAGCTGCCCATCAAAATGAAAACAAGACTCAGTGTCTTTCCTGTGGCCTGGAAAGCCCTGGGCCACCAGCCTCCTCCCCACATTCCCTTTGCTCCAACTGTTCTCCGGCCACATCACACACGATGCCACCTCAGGGCCTTTGCACCTGTGGCCCCATGAGTCAGGGATATTCATCTACCATGAGAGATGTGCAGGCTCTCACCCAGGGCTCTGCTCAGTGTCACCTCTGCTCAGTGAAAGAGGTCTTTCTATCTACAACAATACCCTCTGTCACTCTTGTTACTACTTTTCCTAGGTTACTTTTTCTTCCTGGAAAGTACTGTTTTGTATAATATTATCTCACTGTTTGTTTACTTATATTCTTTGTCTCAACAACTAGGCTTTAAACAAGGACTTTTACCTGCTGGGTCTTCATCACCAGGAAGCATGCCTGGGACATATATGAGACAAATATTTGTGGAATGAACAAAGGAGTGAATGAATATTCATCATGTTTACATTTTTGCAAAGAAACGGAGGAGAAAAATGACTTAGACACAGGGTAAGGGGTTAAGGATTGGATGAAGAAGGAAAAACAGGCATTTACCGTAACTAAATCACCGAAGAAGTGCTCTGCGGACGGCCTCAGTGGCTCCCTGAGAAATACAGATCTCGTCCAAGTTCACTGCAAGCCTTACAAAGCTATTTGTTCCTTGACAAGCAATATTTATCCCATTAGGATGGGAAAGCCGAGGTTATAAATAGATGGAGAATCTTGGAGAAGTCTTTGAAGTACAGGATTGTCTTTATTCTGAAGCCACAGCAAATCAGTCAAGATTCGCCATTTGATGCTATCCGTGGAGTTCACAGCAGCATTGAGTTGTTGGTAATTAAAGTGATTTTTCTGCAAAACCTGGGAAGTCGTCCCAGAACCCCATTCTAATTTCTAGGCAGAGGCTTTGAAAATTTACCTAACAAAGGTCACACTGGAAATGCCCTGGTTAGGACAACTTCAGGAACAGTGGAAAATGCCTGCAAGTCATTAGAAAGTCTGCACCAAAGGGCAAAAAAGAGAACAAAGGAAAAAAAATCGAGAAATATTTATCCCTCCTGGTTTCTGTCTTTAACTGGGAAACAATCTAAAACAAAAACAAAATCATCTGGCTAACAATAACTTTCATTTCTTTTTATCACCATTAGCACTGAAAAGCTAAAAAAAAAAAAAAAAAAAAAAAAAAAAAACAAAACCTCAACATTAGGAAGCCTCTGAAGAAGCACCTTTCAAACCCTGCTTCCTGCGTTTCCCTGTGTGACACGACCACCTTAGCACCATCTGAGCCCGTGCCCTTCCCGCCCCGGATCTACCATCACTGGAGGCCGGGAGTGAGCCATCAGTCCTGATGCTGAGCTCCTGGGGCCGGCTGGACCACAGGCCAGGCAAACACAGGGTAAGTCTGGGACCCTGACGTCACTGCGGTCTGGTTTATCAGTGCAGTCCGTCACTGGGGCGGTCACATGCCCTGACGCCAAGGCCTCGTCACAAGAGCCACCCATCCAGGAGACTACCTGGTTGGTGGTCAGAACACTCACACAGCCGCTGGCTAACAGACTGCTGTGCTACAGAAGCCGCACTGAGCCCTGAGGTCAGACCACCTTTGTTCGCACCTCAAGTTCTGCCAATAACCAGCTCTTCTGTTTTAGGAAGCAGTTTTTTAAGAGATCATTTTTAGAGCAGTTTTAGGGTTATACAAAATCGAGGAGAAAGCAGAGAGTTCACATATAACCCTTCGTCACCCCTCTCTGGCTCCCCTTTCGTTAACAACTTGCATCACCGCCGTGGAACACTGGTTATGTCTGCTGAGCCGATATGGATACATTATTATTGACTAAAGTCCCTAGTTTACATTAGGGTCACTCCTGGGGTTGTTCATCCTCTGGGTTTGGACAAATGATGACATCACAGTATGACACAGAGTATGACATACAGTATCATAAAGTATCATACAAAGTATGATGCTATTCTACTATCACACAGAGGAGTTTCACTGTCCAAAAAACCTCTGTGCTTCCCCATTCCTCCCCTCCTCCCTTCCACACCGGCAACCACTGGTTTCTTAACTGTGCCTGTACTTTTGCTTTTTCCAAAGGGAAACAGAGGATGTAGCCTTTTCAGGCTAACTTCTTTCACCAAGTAATATGCATGTGAGTTTCCCCCATGTCTGCCTATGGCTTGATGGTTCCTTGATCTTTAGTGTTGAATAATACCCACTGTCTGGATGGACCAGGGTTTATTTATCCATCCACCGACTGAAGGACATCTCAGTTACTTCCACGTTTGGGCAATTATGAATAAAAATGCTATAAAAATTTGTGCGCAAATTTTTGTGTGAACACAGGTTTCTAACTCTTGGGAATACTGAGGAGTAAGTTTGTGGGATCAAATGACAGAGAAAGTTCAGTTCTTTCAGAAACGGTTACACTGTCTCCAAAGTGGATGTGCCATTTTGCATTCCCACCAGCAGTGAGTGAGAGGCCTACGTCTCCTCCTGCACACGCTGTGGTCCGTGCTCTGGATGCTGGCCATTCTCACCGCAGCATGGCAGCATCTCGTTGTTTTAACTTCTATTTCTCTGATGCCATATGAAGTTGAACTTGTTTTCATATGTGTATTTATCATCTATATACAGATGTTTGGTCAATTTTTACCCATGTCCATGATGAAATATCCATTCAAATCTTTTGCCCATTTTTAAATTGTTTATTGTAGAGTTTTAAGAATTCTTTGTATATTTTAAATACTAATTCTTATCAGCTATATCTTTGGCAAATATGATCTCCCAGTGTGTGGACTGTCTTTTCACTCGACACTACCTTTCATAGGGCGAAAGTTTATTCTGATGAAGTCTAGTCTATCAATGACTTCTTTCATGGATTATGCCTCAGGGTTGTGCCTAAAAAATCATCAACTTAACCAAAGTCATCTGGATTTTCTGTTATCTCCCAGGTGTTTTCTTAGTTTTGCATTTTCCATTTACGTCTGTGGTCCATTTTGAGATAATTTTTGTAAAGGATATAAATATGTGTCAAAATTCATTGTTTTTGCATGTGGACATCCGAGTGCCCAGCACCCCTCACTGATAACACTGTCCCTGCTCCAATTTACTGCTTTTGCTACTTTTTCAAAAGCAGCTGAATGGATTTACCCAGGTCTATTGTGGGCGCTCCATCCTGTTCTATTGATCTCTGTCTACCCTCACACCAATACCACACCCTCTTGATTACGGTAGCTGTATTTTCAGTAAGTCTTCAAGTCCGGCAGAGTTAAGTCCTACAACTTTGTCCTTCTCCTTCATTCTTGTACTGGCCATTACCAGTCTGGTGCCTTTCCATCAACCCGGCTGTTGATATCCCCAAAGTAACTTGCTGTATTTTAACTGAGGTTGCAATGAATCTACAGATTAAGTTGTGAAAAAATACCATCTTAACACTGAGTCTTCCTATCCATGGACATGATGGAACGTCTTTCATTTATTTAGTTCTTCTTATATTGATTTCATAAGGGTTTCATAGTTATTTCTATATTTATCTTACATATATTTTGTTAGACTTCTATGTTTTTTCATTATTTGGGGCTATATTAAATAGTTTGTTTTTAATTACAAATTCTGCTTGTTTATTGCTGGTATATAAGAAAGCAGTTCATTTTTTTTCTATTATCCTTGTACCTGCAACCTTGCTATAATCACTTATTAGTTCTGAGAGGGTTTTTTTTGTTGTTGATTCTTTGTGATTTTCTACATCAACAGTCATGCCGTGTCAGAAACCATCTTACTTCCTCCTTCCCAATCTATATGCCTCTTTTTCCCTCTTATTGTCTTACTGCATTATCCAAGAATTCTAGGATGAAGTTGAAAAGGCATGCAGAGAGGGGGCATCCTTCCCTTGTTCTGGATCTTCGAGGAGAAGACTCTACTTCATCACTATTACATATGACGTCAGTCGTGGGGTCTTTGTGAACTTTATCTAGTGAGGAAGCTCCCCTGCATTCCCAGTGTGCCCAGAGCTTTTATTGATTAGATGTTACATTTTGTCAAATGCTTCTTTCACAACTATTGATAGGATATGACTTTTCTTCTTTGGTGTGCTGATGTGATGGATTCCATTAATTGATTTTCAAATGCTGAACCAGTCTCCTATATTTGAGATAAATCTTCAGTTTGTTACATATGCCTCAAAACTTAGTAACTAAAGTCCTTCCTTCTGCCATTCCAATTCTATCCCCAAGCAAAACAAATCTGACTTTCCTTTCAGGTACCTGAAACTTACCCAGGACCTTTGTGGTACCAACTGATAGACACTCTTCATTATCGTCCTCTGCTATGTCTATAACACAAGGCAGTAGTATGCACCCCTATCTTCTTGAAACTTGTCTCTGGGCTTCCTCAATACGCCAACTTCCTGGTTCTCCTTACACCTCTCTGGTCCTTTTCACTCATTTTCACTCATTTATTCATTCAACAATCATTTCTGGAGTTCATACTAGATTTCAGCCCATGTCAAGTGTTACATATATAGATCTGCCCCAAACATACACACCTTGCTAGCAGAGCACCCAAGTTAGTAGAAAACAGAGGCATTATAGAAAGAATGCTCATAATACGGTACTATGGGTAATGGCCCCCCACCGCCCCCCAAGTATACTGAAGTCCTACCTCTAATTCTTCAGAATGTGAGGAGTATTTGGACACAGGGTCTCTACAGAGAGAGTCAAGTTGAGATGAGCATGAACCCTAATCCAGTATGACTGAGTCTTAAAAAGGGGAGTGGACATTTGAACACAGAGATAGACATGCAGAGGGAACAAGAGTGGAGAGACACTAAAGATGGCCACCTACAAGCAAAGGAGAGACCCGCTGGCACAGCCCTTGGAGGAACCACCTCTGATGGCTCCAGGACTGAGACAGCACATTTCTGTGTTTTACACCACTGACTGTGAGGTGCTTTGTAACCCAGCCCCAAGAACCCGGAGCACATGGATAAAGGCACTGGGGAAGAGTGCTAAGAAAGTGCAAAGCCCTGAGGCCAGAACAGCCCTGAGGCCGGAACAGGCTTGTCAAGGCTGTCACACACGAGTGCTGGTGCTCAGGGACGGAGGATGAAGCCATGTGTCACAAGACAGCACACTAGGCGTTTTCGGTCATGGTGGAACAGCCTTTCGCTGAAACAAATCTTAGCTGTTGAATTCAACCATATGCTGAGTGCTCCCAGTGAATCACTGAACTAGGGGGGCCCTTGGGGACCCCCCCCACAGCTGGATGAAGTGTTCCACTCAGCCCCCCACTCAGCTCTAAGCACTGAACTTCCTCTTTGTAGCAAGCACTGACCCATAACAGTGAATGTGTCATCACCACGCCCTCTCCCCAGGTTCTTAAACAATATGTCATCTACGCCTGACAACCTGGTGTCCAGCACCAAGTCCGCGCGCAGCAGACACGTGACAAATCTCACCCAAAGTCTGCAGTAGAGATACTCGTAGATGCAAACTGCACTTAGCGAAAGGAAGCCTTTGGTAAAACAGCGGCAGATGCACGTGAGAAAGCGGTTTCACTCACGTACACTCGCGGCACTTGGGTTTCCGAGGAGAGGCTCGCCAGCAAGCACAGGGAGCCACACGGGGCTCTGGAGGGTGTTTCATCCTTTACAAAACTCCCGCGGGGGCCAAGAGGCTAATGTGACAGCAGGTAACACAATCAGCACAAACCCTGCTCGCCAGGAACATCATTCTGCTGGGAATTTATATCAAAGCCTAAGATGCTGATGGATTTTTATTTGCGTATTCATTGTAGGCAGACAATCAATTAAGCTGGTGGGAGAGAGATGAAAATGACCCACAGAATCTTAAGTAGAATGAAGCTGATAATCCATGACAATTTATGGCCAAGAAACAGATGAAGGGGAAAGTATCAGACAGTTTGATTGGATTTGCCATTAGTCTTATCTTCTTGCCAGAGGGCTAAGGACTGAGTGAGAAAATCCGATCCACAGTTTCCCGCAAGAGGTCATGGTAACTTCACTACATGCAGGACGGAGGCAAAGGAAGCAGGTGACAAAGCCCAGTACCGTCCACAGTGTCTTCTAATCAAACTCTGAGACCCAGGTGCACAGAACGGAGAGGAGCATGGTCAGCGGGATACAGCAGGGTCGGGGAGAAGGGCGATGTCATCATCTCGCCAATCGAGTCAAGCCCCAGAACTGTGAAGTGCTCCCAGCGTCTGCTGGCGAGAGGTGGCACTTCCTCCCCACGCACGGCGCCAGGGTTTGTATGTGTGCGGGCATCGCACGAAGGGACTCGGGCTTGGAGCCAGGCCCACCTGACCTAAATTGCGGCTCCCCACACACAGAGGGGCTGACCTGGAGGAAGCTGGGGGCCCCTCCTACGACTCGGTGTCCCTGTTACAAGAGAAGGGCCATGGTAAAAGCCCCTCCAGGCAGGTGCACGGGCTCAGCGGCCCACCTGCCACCAGCAGACACCCGGGCCGCGCCCCACACTCGGGAACCATGGCCCCGCCAGGGCCCGGCATCTGGGGCTGTGCGACAAGCAGCGGGTGCTCCACAAAATCCACGCATCCTCCTGTCCACTGCCACGACAACACAATCCTCTGCGGACTTTCTGGCAGCACATGTGAGCATTTCAGCACGAGATCCGAGCCGACCCGTCCCGTGAACCCACACTCCTTCAGAACGAGGTTTGTAAATGCATGTGACAAAACACACAGAAACGGTTATACGGAAGTCATCGAAAGTGTTTAGTCACGGGGCAGAAACACAGGAGGCGTGTCACCAGGTCACGTGGTCCAGCAGCAGGCAGGACACTGACACTAATGTCCGAGCACGGATGAGCTCACTCACTCACAGCTCAGGCGGCCACACCGACCGGACAGGAACGCTGTCACTGCTGGTGAGAGGCCACAGTGCCGGAAGCCACGCTGTGCCGGTGCCGACACTGATAATCACAGGAGACGTAAATTCCCGTCAGAAGCTGCTGAAACAAGTTTCTCCTATTCGAGCCCACGGGGCCACAGGAGTCCTTACCTGCCAGCCTGTGAGGGGCCACGTACCCCAGTTAAGAACGTCTGTTCTGGGGGTGCCTGGGTGGCTCAGTTGGTTAAGCGTCCAACCTCGGCTCAGATCATGATCTCACAGTCTGTGGGTTCAAGCCCCGAGGCCCCCTGTCGGGCTCTGTGCTGACAGCTCAGAGCCTGGAGCCTGCTAAGGATCCTGTGTCTCCCTCTCTCTCTCTGTCCCTCCCCAACTCGCTCTCTGTCTCTCAAAATAAAATAAAGACATAAAAATAAATTTTATAGAACTTCTGTTCTAATTATAGTACCATGTCTTCATGCCCCTGGAGACATTTCACAGGATGTAAACATGTGGTTTCATGTCCCATCTTCCCTCACGTTGTTCAGGAACATAACCACGAGACCGCAGATACCCGTCAGGGTCCCGGGGAAATCGCGGGGACCGTCCACGGAGCTGCGTGGAAACGCGGGGGCAGGAAGAAGACAGAGGCACGAGCCTGGGACCCGGGTGGAGAGCCATGCGATCTCAGGTCTCACATGTGCAGACGCAGGGGTCAGAACAGGGGGAGTGTCCATGGTGGGCACCGCGGGGGGCTCCTCACAGGGCGTCTGTGACGCCTGACAACAGCCTCAACGAGCCCTGATGCCTCACTCCGCGTTTCAGAAATGAGCTGGAGTACCTGGGTGGCGCCCGATGCCGGCACAGGACGCCGGCCACACGCCGGCAGCCACACCCCGCCTCCCAGCCCTGGGCACGATGCTGTGCCCCCAACGGCAACGCTCTGGATGCAGACCCGGAGGGTTTTCTATGTTAAAGCTCCAAGCATAGCCACAGCGCTCGATACCCTAGCGGCTCAGCGACGAGCATTTCGTGCCAGTCTACACACAGCCCAGGCCCTGGGTGTGTTCACCAACGTCAGGGACGGCGTCCCCGAAAACCACCGCCGGGCCGTCCGAGCATCCTGGTGGTTTCCACTGATGGACATTTAGCAAAACCAGCAGCTCATCTGAGGGTCGCTATGAACAGAAATAACACAGCAGCCAGTATGTTACATGCAAACCTTTTATGTTCTGTGCCCTGAAAAGAACTCGTACAGTATTTGCAAATTTGCTGAAGGCCCTGGCGAAGATGTGGGACACGTGCAGAAATACCAGCTTTACCACGGGAGCTGCTGACCTCCGAAGGGTGACCATGAACGTACAAATACATGAGCTTAGTAAAGGGCGGGGGGCACCTGGGCGGCTCCGTCACTTAAGCACCCGACTTTTGGTTTGGGCTCAGGTCATGATCTCACAGTTTGTGGATTCAAGCTCAACATCATGCTGTCAGCATAGAGCCTGTTGGGATTCTCTGTTTCTCCCTCTCTCTCTCTCTCTCTCTCTCTCTCTCTACTCCTCCCTGCTTGTGTTCACTCTCTCTCTCTCAAAAATAAATAAACCTAAAAAAGAAGAGCAAGCTCCTTGACCTCAACCACAGCCATTTCTTACTTGACACATCCCCAAAGGCAAGGGAATCAAGAGCAAAAATGAACTATTGGGACCTCATCAAGATTAAAAGCTTCTGCACAGCCAAGGAAACAACCCACAAAACGAATAGGCAACCAACGGAATGGGAAAAGATAGTTGCAAATGACATATCAGATAAAGGGTTAATATCCAGAATCTATAAGGAACTCACCAAACTCCACACCCGAAAAACAAACAACCCAGTGAATAAATGGGCAGAAGATATGAACAGACACTTCTCCAAAGAGGACATCCAGATGGCCAACAGACACATGAAACGATGCTCAGCATCCCTCCTCATCAGGGAAATACAAATCAAAACCACACTGAGACACCACCTCACGCCAGTCAGAGTGGCTAAAATGAGCAAGTCAGAGAATTCTAGATGCTGGCGAGGATGTGGAGAAACGGGCACCCTCCTATACTATTGGTGGGAATGTAAACTGGTGCAGCCCCTCTGGAAAACAGTGTGGAGGTTCCTCAGGAAACTGACACTAGAACTCCCCTATGACCCAGCAATAGCACTGCTAGGAATTTACCCAAGGGATACAGGAGTGCTGAGGCACAGGAGCACGTGTACCCCAATGTTCACAGCAGCACTCTCAACAATAGCCAAATCATGGAAAAAGCCTAAGTGTCCATCAACGGACGAATGGATCAAGAAGATGTGGTTCATCTACACGATGGAATACTGCATGTCAATGAGAAAGAATGGAATCTGGCCTCGTGTAGCAACATGGATGGACCTTGAGGGTGTTATGCTGAGCGAATTAAGTCAGGCAGAGAAGGACAGATACCATATGTTTGCACGTATAGGAGGATTAGGAGGAACTTAACGGAGGACCGTGGGGGAGAAGAAGGGGGGAAATGGTGGGGGAGAGGGAGGGAGGCAAACCATAAGAGACTCTTGAATGCTGAGAACACACTGAGGGCTGATGGGGGTGGGGGGGAGGGGGGATGGGCATGGAGGAGGGCACTTGTGAGGATGAGCACTGGGTGTTATATGGAAGCCAACTTGACAGTAAACTATTAAAAAAATAAATAAATAAATGCAGCTAAAGAACTCAAAAAAAAAAGGAAAAGAAAAGAAAAAAAGAAGAAGAAGGGCAAGAATGCACCTAAGCAAAGCGGGAAGACGCCCAGTCACCAAGCCGGCACCAGGCCTCCGGGGCTGCTGCAAAATACGGTAAATAAATGCATCCAATTCAACTCATCACTTAAGGGAGATCCCGGGAACACGGTCAGTGATTGACTCCCTCCAGCTTTGAAATTAAAACCGTGGCTGGGTCACAGAGATTAGTTTTAATGTATGCATTCACACTTGCCTGCAGTGGAAAGTCACCGTCCTGTGACAATTCCCACCCAGTTGATATTTTTTTTTATTAAGGCAAGGAGAAATGTTCGTAAAAATAATAACAATAAGAGTAAGTCCCAGAAATGTGTCCCGAGAACCAAGTGGGGGATAAACGTATAAACCTTTTTATGAAGAAAAAACAATAGCCCTTTGGCTCAAACACAACAGAGGGATTTTGAAAGCATTTTCTTTAGGCTTCCTTCAAATGCAAACATCTGCTGCAGAGAGATACAAAGAAATCAACACTTTTTAAAACCGCTGTTTTGATAAAGAACCCCCTTTTAGAATCTGGAGCGTGTATCTCTCATCATCTGCTCTTACCTCCCAAAATTTAATAACAGGACTCTATAAACGTTCTCTTCATAAAGAAATGTGTTAATGGTATAAATCTTGATTATTTCAAGGATGAAAAGAGAGTAAATGATGATATTGCATAAGAAAAAAAATTGTTAAAAAACTTTGTTCACTTATCTCTGAATCCTTCAAAGAGAAAAAAAAGTGCTTAACTATCAGGTTAATATCACTAAGCCAGGTTCCTGTCCTCAGCGAGTCGCAGCACCCTACACCACTGTGGGAATGTTCCAGAACTCTCGGAACAGCAGTCAGACGGGGCCACAGTCTCACTTTCCGTGCTGCTGTAAGATCACTGTCAAAACAGATAAGACTGGGGGCTCAGTCGGTTGAGTGTCCGACTTCGGCTCAGGTCATGATCTCACAGTTCGTGAGCCCCACGTGCACTCTGTGCTGACAGCTCAGAGCCTGGAGCTGCTTCAGATTCTGTGTCTCCCTCTCTCTCTGCCCCTCCCCCGCTTTCTCCTTTCTCTGTCTCTCTCTCTCTCTCTCTCAAACATTAACAGACATTAAAGTAACCTATAAAAAAATAAAGCCCAATAATGCACGTATTGGTTTTCACTGGGAGTCTAATTTCATTGCTTAAATATAATAAAAATATCAACATTACCTGGGTTATAAAACAACAAACATACTTCATATGCGCACATACCCACTCATATATGTATATATGCAAATACCAAAATGTTCAAACATTAGCTGCCCTATTCTAAAATATTCATAAGTATTTATCTTAAGCTTTCCCTGAAACAGTAAAAACAACATAACTTAGAAAATAAAATTAGGGGCGCCTGGGTGGCTTAGTCGGTTGAGCGTCCGACTTTCGCTTAGGTCATGATCTCGCGGTTCGTGGGTTCGAGCCCCACGTCGGGCTCTGTGCTGACTGCCAGCTCAGAGCCTGGAGCCTGTTTCAGAGTCTGTGACTCCCTCTCTCTCTGACCCTCCCCTGCTCACGCTGTCTCTCTCTCTCTCTCTCCTAGAAATAAAAACATTTTAAAAAAAAGAATACAATTGAAAGACCATGACTGTACCAAAATACCCACTTGTTGATTAACACAAAGAAACAACTAGGTGGGTGACAATACTGTTTCTTCTGGTAAGCATTAGTCTATTCCTACTGTCTAATTATGTTCCTCATTCCATCTTTGACAGCGGAAAACCAGTAACAGTTTAAGGCAAGGACCCCACCAGAGCAGGGCCCCCAGAAGAACAGAGGGGATCAGCCAGTAGGGGTCACATAATCCACCAGGAAGGGTCTGAGGATTCAATGGGGACCAGGTATCATAAAAGGAGGTTTACTCCAAAATGACAGATTAGCCAAATCTAACAGAAGAGCTAAGTGCACAGACCCAGCCCATCTCCTAGCAAAACCTCCAAACAGTCATCCCACCTGGAATGAAAGGCTTTAAAGGAACACACATGTTTAGTAATAATAACCAACCAGGTCAGCATGTCATAAGAGATACAAAATCCCAGAACTTTAAAACAAACAAACAGAAAAATAAAACTCTATTCCTGGAAATAAAATCCAATCTCCAAAAATCTACCATGAAACAGCGGGGCATTCAGGTCAACTGACACAAACGATGATCACTTTGATCACTTGATTTTGTAGAGGGAACCACGTGGCTGGAAAGCGGTGGCTGTGCCTCAACTGTCCTACTCAGTGGAAGGGGCCCTCACACACCCAGACCCAACGCCCCAACATCGGCTGCGGCGGCTCGGCAGTGCCTTCCTTCGGGGCCTGGAAAGGGTGTGAACATGGAAAAGGTTGTAGGGGCATAAATTCCAAAACTATAGTAAGTTAGAAACCTAGACTACATAGCAGAAGGGTGTTTGTAAAATGTTTAATTCAAGGCATGATATTCTACAGTAAATTAAAATATAAGGGTTTTTAACGGTTTTATATTCGCCGTGGTTTTGTTGTCTGTGTTCATCAGCACGTTCAGTTGGGAGGGCGGAGAATGAACTTAAATGTTAATAAACAGCCAGACACTTTTTAAATTGGCGTTTAAATGTTGAGAACTTTTCTGTTAAACCCATAGTGCAGTAATGAACTATGCATATAATCTCCAAATACGTCAGGAAAGGTGGACTATTCAAAGCTAAAATAAAAAATATTTAATAAATGCACAAAATTAGATGAGCATTAAAGAAAATAAAAACTGAGCAAACAGTCCTCTCTCAAAACTCCCTGAAAAATAAAGAACCCCTGAAGAGGTGGTGACGCTTCTTCCTGCGAGAGCAGAACCGGCTACATGCTGTGAGCACATCCGTGCCGGGAACACGCGTTCAGGATGAAGCAACCGTGCAAGGGCTTGGAAATACGCTGATGTGCTGAAAAATATTTTTTTAAAGATAAAAAAGCAAGTGATTGACAATGCAAAACATGAGCCTTGACAAACCTGACAACTTCCTCAGAAAACAATCAAAAATAGTCTAAAATAGTTTAAAATTTTACATTTTTTTAAAAACTTTTTTTAATGTTTACTTATTTTTGAGTGAGACACAGAGCATGAGCAGGGGAGGGGCGGAGAGAGAGAGAGAGAGAGAGACCCAAAATCCGAAGCAGGCTCCAGGCTCTGAGCTGTCAGCACAGAGCCTGACGTGGGGCTCGAACTCATGAACCGTGAGATCATGACCTGAGCTGAAGTCGGACGCTTAACCCACTGGGCCACCCAGGCGTCCCTAAACTGTAACACATTTTGCAGAATCCCAGGACGAAGTAACATGGCTTTGGGGAAGGCAGAATTCTTAGAATAACCCTAAAAACAGAATCCATACAAGAGAAAAATGATAAACTGCACATGATTGAAATAAAAACATTCTGTTATCCAAAAGAC
The DNA here is from genome assembly GCF_003009895.1 of Hyaena hyaena. NCBI lineage: Eukaryota > Metazoa > Chordata > Mammalia > Carnivora > Hyaenidae > Hyaena > Hyaena hyaena. The sequence goes on along the minus strand of NW_024081969.1, from coordinate 154,982 downwards.
ACTGTTCAGGAAAAAAAAAAAAAAAAGAATAAAAGAGTAAAAGAAATTCGTACCTGAGAACAGATTTGCAAATCACAGGTCTGAGAAAAGACATCTACCCAGAATACATACGGAAATCACAAAATGAAACATTAACATACAAACAGCCCAACTGTTGAAGCGGGTGAAATATTCGAAGGCACCTCATCAGAGAATTAAGAGATGGAAAGTAAACATGTGGAAAGGGGCACGATGTCGTTGGTCACTGGGGAGGTTTGGTCAGACGCTGAGAAAAGCCACGAGAAACACACACAACCCCATGGACTACGCATCAGCCCGTGAGCGCTGGGCCAGGACCCGGGCCCCAGGCGCCCGCGCTCTGCTCAGGAGGCCGACGTGCGCGGTGGGGGGCCGGCCTACGTGAGCAGCGCAGGGCCGCTTTCACAGAGCCTGCACGTGACCTTCCCGGCAGCTTCATTCATAGCTGCTGGAAGCTGGAAACAGCTCAGTGTCGTCCACACGGAACTGATCGGGACACGAGTGCATCGCCGCGATGGAACGCTACGCAGCCACTGTTCCTACGTGGACGGCGGGTGCCACGGCCGCGTGGCCGAGCCCCGGGGCCTTAGTGAACGACGCAAGATCAGCAGGGAGCGTACTGTGGCCACGTGGCATTCCGGGGAAAGCACACACACAGGACAGAAAAGAGGAGGCCAGCAGGTGCGTGACGCGAGGGACAGAATCCTCGAAGGGAAGGGAACTGCACCGCGACATCTGAGAGGAAGTTTCTGCCCCTTCAATGTTCATACGAGTAGTAAAAGCCCCAAAAACAAACAGGCGAGGTGCCCACCCTCAAACACTACAAAGAAAGTACAAGGCAGAAGAGAAAGTAACAGAAATCAAATAGGGAAAAAAGGGCGCAACGGGGGTGATCCAGCAGCAAAAGCCTGGTTGGGTGAGAATTGTGGCCAGAGTTACAGAGAATAAAAGAAAGCGTATACAAACTATACCTCTTTTCAAAAATACATCACAGCTCAATTAAGCTGTTATTAGAATTGTTTTTAATTTTAATTATTAAAAATAAAAGGCACTAAGAGCCAGAATTAATGAAAAGAACATAACTGAAAGCAACACAAAGATCAAACAGATCATGAGACACTGAAATTCTGTTAGCAAATTTAAAAACTAACATGATACGGATAAGTTTAGATATACAAAATTTCCCAGAAGTGTGTCAGGGAGAAACAGAAAACCTGAATATTCCTAAAATCATTACGGTTATGGAGTCTGGTTTTAAACCTACCCACAAGGAAAACTCTAGGTCCACGTGGTTTCACTGAAAACTTTTACCAAATATCTAAGATAAAAAAATTCCAAATGCACAGAAACTATTCCAAAGTCAATAAAAATCATCAACTTACACCTCATTTTATGAGGATGGCATAAATGTAACAGCACATCCCAGCAAGGAACATAGAAGAAGCCAATGACAAGCTGGCGTCACGCATGGGCCCTGATAAAAAATACTCCTAAACGAAATAAAAGCCAAATGTGAAAAGGTCAAGAAAACTGGTACAAATTAAGCCATATCCAAAAAACGCACATCTGAGATTAGAAAATACAGGAACATCCACCCGAGTAACAGACTAAAGGAGAAACATGGCAGGGCTGACCCATGAGTGACACAGGGGCGGGCTGTGCGATCTGCCCACGTGTGGGGCTTCCGAGAACTAAGGTACGTTCTGTACACGTATTTTCTCTATTCTATGCTTTTCTTAATATCTTTTCTCGGGGCGCCTGGGTGGCTCAGTGGGTTAAGCGTCCAACTTCAGCTCTGGTCATGATCTGTTTGTGAGTTCAAGCCCCGCGTCGGGCTCTGTGCTGACAGCTCAGAGCCTGGAGCTGCTTCAGACTCTGTGTCTCCCTCTCTCTCCGACCCTCCCCTGCTCATGCTGTCTCTCTCTCTCAGAAATAAATAAAAAACATTAAAAAAAATTTTTTAAATATATTTTTTCTCTAGGTTACTTTAAGAATACAGTGCATGAGGGGTGCCTGGGTGGCTGAGTCAGTTAGGCACCCATCTGTGAGGTCATGATCTCACAGTTCAGGAGTTCGAGCCCCGCATCGGGCTCTGTGCTGACAGCTCAGAGCCTGGAGCCTGTTTCAGATTCTGTGTCTCCCTCTTTCTGCCCCTCCCCTGCTTGTGCTCTGTCTCGTTCTCTCAAAATAAACAAACATTTTAAAAAAGTTTTTTTAAAGAATACAGTATGTGATACACATAAAACACAAAACACATGTTAATCAGCTGTGTTATCGGTAGGACGTCCCATCAGCAGCTCATTATCAGCAGTTAGGTTCTGGAGGAGTCAGAAGTTCCACGTGGAGTCCTGACTGCACGGAGCTGGCACCCCAGCACCCACGCTCTTCAAGGGTCGCTTGGACCTCAATCCCAACAGACGAATAAAATCCATTTGTAAAAACTAACATCCATTCAGGATTTTCTAAAGTACTTAGCAAATTAGGAACAGAGCAGAACTCTCAAAACAGTATCTTACAATGATGAGAAACCACACAAATGTGCCCATGGACACAACTTCTTTTCACTAAAATAAGAAAAATGATGAAAAAAATAGATTCCAGGTGGTTAACATCAGGTAAGAAGGGAAACTGGGCAGAACTTCAGAAGGTAACACGACAGAACACGTGGCTGTTCTGTGTGTGTGGCACGGATGCACCCACTGTGCCCCTCGCCCCGGAGCTGAACTCTGGGGACTCCACCCGCTACCACATTCCCTCTCCTTCCAGCAATGTGTCCGGCTGACCAAGATCAAATGCAGGGAGACAGTGGGGCTGGGGACTCACGACCGTGTGGCCTCCCTAAGGACAGTGAGTTGGCAATGTCTAGGCTCCAAACAAATTCTGAATTGTTCAAAATGGTACCAACCACCACGACGGCTCCATATGACTCCTTTCTGATGCCTGCACCTCTCTTCCCCTAGCAGGGCCAGCAGTGGTTTCCTGGAAGCCTGCCCCATGGCTCCCTTCTCCGGACCCCTCAGTCACCCACAGAGGGCGCCATCCGTCTCCTGGGCAACATTACAGGCATAACCACCCACCATGAGAATGAGACCAGCAGATGGACTTGAGCAAACAGGAATCTCTGCTCATTAAAATAAACTACAGAGAATGTAGAATGACACACCCAAACTGGGAAAATAAATTTGTATCACATGTAAGCAAAACAAGGTTTGAGTCCAAAGTATTAAGAATTCCTTTTTGTTTTCTAAGTTTGTTTGTTTATTTTGAGGGAGAGAGGGAGACAGAGAGTGAGAGTGTGAGTGAGCAGGGGACAGGCAGAGAGAAAGAGGGAGACAGAAAGAATCCCAAGCACGCTCCAGGATCTGAGCTGTCAGCACAGAGCCTGACATGGGGCTTGGGCTTGAACTCACGAACCATGAGATCACGACCTGAGCCAAAACCAAGAGTCAGATACTTAACCAACTGAGCCACCCAGGTGCCCCCAAAGTATTAAGAATTCCTAAAAAAAAATCAGCAGTATAAAGAGAACCAAAAAGAGAAATAGACAAAAAATTTTTCAATAAGCACTTACCTCAACAGGAAATACATAGGGTCAACAAACAAAAAATATCCAATCCCATCAGAAATCAGAAAAACAAAAGTTAAATGAGAGATCACTCCACAGCCAAAAGATTGGCAAAAATACTTCAATCTGACCATGTCAAGTGCTGCCAAGGACTGAGGCAGCCAGCGCCTGCCACAGGGTCAGCCGGACTGTGCAAACAAGTGAGCGTCAGCTCATGATCCTGCAAACGGTCCTCCGCGGGACGGGGCCACAGGCGCTCACACTCAGGGACACAGGCCAGCACCGGCAGAGTCCCCGCTGGAGTAAGAGACCGGGAGACCGTGCGCTGTCCACGCGGAGGAGGAGGGAGACGTACATCGGGCGATACTCAAGCACTCGCGCCGCTGGAATCCCGAACAATCGGAGCTCGGCGGAACTACGAGAGGAAGGCAGGGAGGAAGAGACGACCATCCCCTAAGAAACTTCATATACTTACAAAACTAAGCAATATTTCCTCTGGGGAATAGGAATATTGTTAGTGAAATTATTTTTCAAGTTTCTGTTTCCTTTTTCAGGCAAAAGGTTACCTCTATGAGGCTCAAAGAACCAAGCTCCTGAGAGAACTTCAAATGAAACCATAAAGCCCCAATTTTCCCTTAAACTGGGCTTTCGTCATATTGTTATTTTTCATAAATAATTTTACGTGAAAAAGGATGTAATTGCCACTGCAAAAAACATCTTAACCAAAAGCCTGATGTCAGTCCCTACATGAGAGCCCAACGCCAATAAGAGGGGAAAACAGGTTTCCACTATTCTGATCTCTTTTATGATTTATCACTAGCAGGAAACATTACTAACATCTGAACAGGTGATGCTGCAAATTCTGCCTCTATTCAAAGCACAAATCTAACCGGCTTCCCGCTGGGAGATGGCTGAGCTGAGGCAAACTGGACTTGACCACGGAAGGAGAAACGGGGGTGGAGAGGGGTGGGCGCAGGGCACCGGCTACTCCAGCGGTTCTGAAAAATGCCCACGGCTAATGGCTGCGTTCTGGCCCATGTGGGGATGGTCCCCTTGTGAGGTGAGCGTTTCACATGTGCAAGATCAGGGCCTCAGGGCCAGGTCCTCAGTGGGGGCGGACTGTAGGAAGCCGGGCAAGCCTGTTGACGACGATGGGGGTTATTACTGGACATTGAAAGATCAGGACCAGAGAGGTCAGGTTTCCAGTAATGCCCAGGATGCTCCTGCCTCACGCCTGACTTTGAACTGTTCTGCCAGCCACTCATGAGAGTCAGTCAACCTCATGTACAATCAACTGACCAAGAACTGAGCTCTGTCATTAAAGAAGAAAAAACAAAAACAAAACAAAACAAAAAACTTGTTCTGATGCAGATTCATATACATAGAAGTAGGACTGCACTTTGTTTTGTTCAAAGTTTTACAAAGTTTTGTGGGGTTTTTGGTTTTTGTGGTTTTTTGGTTTTTACTATTTTGGAAAATCATTTCATGTTGGACAAAACGTTAACATGGTATCAGAGTTGCCAAAACAGCTATGTATATAGTGATTCTCCAAACAAACAGAGCTCCCCCTATGCGGCCCTTCCCTTTGAATGTCAACTATAAATGTGTCATTAACACTTCCTTGAATGGAAAACAAATGTAATCATTTTCAGCATACACAAGCACCTGCTGTTTTCATCAAGTCATTGACTGTGGTCATACCGAAGCAGGTGCTTATTAAAATGCGTATTGTTTTATTATTATAAAGTGCTTTCCTTTGTTTCATCTTTATACTAGAAGTGGGCATTGCATTAGTATTTAATCACTCGTAAAGGAAAGTTGCACTAGCCACAAATTTCTTTCCAGCATCACTAAAAGAATGCAGCGAAATATTTATTTACCGACAAAAGGGCAAGCACTGAATTCCTAAGGTTTGAGACTACCCTCCATCTAGTGTGGCCACTCTGCTCCTCTCTAACAGCCAGACCTGCCTGGATTATTAATTGTCACCAGCATGTTTACAAACACATCTTACATATATTCTTAACAGGTTGCATACACAAAAAGTATCTTATTATTCAGCCGGGTTAGTAGAAACATGACTGACAGAGTCAGGAGACGTGTATGGAGAGAGGGAAGCCAGCACAGGCATGACCCGACCCAAGAATGCAAGGCACTCGCTGCTGTCTCTCTGGGCCATTTCTGGGCGCTGAGACCGCACCAGAGCCGTCGTGAGCGCTAAGATTTCCCTCCAGGACCAGGAGCAGATGTTCTGCTGCTTGAGCTAAAACTGGGGGTTCCCCAAGCTCTGCCCCCCGGTGAAGCTGACCGCACTGTGTACGCAGCAGTTACACACGCTTCAGTGTAAGTAGTGAAGTCTGCCCTCAGATGCAGGAGTGCCCCGCCTGCTGAGAGCGTCTGTGACACCTGAAGGACAACTTCATTAGCTTCTGAGAAAGTAAAAGCGAATGCCAGACCCAACAGTGAGATTCAAGGTGAGCTGCTCAACCTTCATGGTTAATTCCCCACCCCACAAAACTGGGAAAACGTTACGTAATCACACGTGTAGTGTGTCTACCACAGCATCGTACAGAACATGAAGCCACAGGACCACAGGGCTCCCCTGCTACTGAAAACAGTGCTTCTAATGTGAAAGCAGGTCTTCCCAGAGTACATTCACACATCACGCATCAGATCAACTCTAGAAGAAGAGCAAATACAAATGAAGAAAGAAAAAAAAAGGTTAGAGGACAAACTAGAAGGTCATCTTAGGGCCCTAGGGCACAAAAAACTCACTAAATAGCATAAAAAATAATGCTGGCTTACCAAAAATGATGATTTAATTATATCAAAATTGCAAATAACTTAATAAAATATATTACCTAGAAAGTGAAGGGGCACCTGGGTGGCTCAGTCGGTTAAGCATCCGACTTCGGCTCAGGTCATGATCTCATGGTTCCTGGGTTCAACTCCCGCGTTGGGCTCTGTGCTGACAGCTCAGAGCCTGGAGCCTGTTTCGGTTTCTGTGTCTCCCTCTCTCTCTGACCCTCCCCTCCTCATGCTGTCTCTATCTCTCACTCTCAAAAATAAAACATTAAAAAAAAAGAAAGTGAAAATCACAATGGTAAAAAAAAAAAATGGAATCAAGATGAATTTACAGAATATATAAACTATTATGACATAATTTTTCTAAAAATCTAAAGAACACAACTCATTAGAAAAATGGGTAGAACATTTGAATAAGCATCTTGAAAATGAGTCAAACAGCCAAAAGACATATATAAAGGTGCTAAACTTCATTAGTCATCAAAGAATCCAAATTAAAACTACAATAAAATACCATCCTAAACTCCCAGGATGCCTGAAATGAAAAGCACAGAAAATACAGAGTAGGCTAAAATATGGAGAGGCAGAAACTACCAAATCGTGCTGAAAGAAGTATAACTGGTAAAACCACTTCAGAAAACTAGAAATTTCTATTCAATCTGAACACAGGGAAACCTAGGAACTGTCCCATTCCAGGAATATGCCAGAGAAATGCAAATGTATGTTCACCATAGGACAATCAAAACAACGCTCAAAGCAGCGCTACCCGTAACAGGTGAAAGCTGCAGGCCAGCCAATGTCCACCAACAAGAGAATGAAGGCCTGAGCAGTGAGAGAGTCACACTGTAGAATACTGTAAACAGTCTAGAATTAATACAACATAGATAAATGTTAAGTGGAAAAAGGGAAATAAAACAGAAATTATTCTAGATTTATCATAGGAATGAAAGCTTGCTTCAATATCCAGAATTAAAATAGTGTAACACACAATATGAAGAAAATAAAGGACCAAAAACCATATGATCATCTCAATGGATATCTGACAAAATTCAAAATTCTTCATGTTAAAAACACTGAACTAGAGATAGAAGCTATTTCCCTCACAACCTGATAAACGGCAGTTATGAAAAACACACAGCGAATTCAAAAGACTGACTGCTTTCTCTCTCAGATCAAGAACTAGTTAAGTATGTCTGTTCTTACCACTTCTATTCAACCAAGACAATTAAGTAAGAAAAAGAAATAACAAATATCCAAATTGGAAAGGAAGAAGTAAAACTGTCTCTGCCAGTACGTGATATAATTTCTACATAAAGAAAATCCTAAGAAATCAATTTTTTAAAAACATTAGGATGGGGCGCCTGGGTGGCTCACTCAGTCGATTAAGCCTCTGACCTCAGCTCAGGTCATGATCTCACGGTTTGTGAGTTTGAACCCCTATGTCGGGCTCTGTGCTGGCAGCTCAGAGCTTGGAGCCTACTTCAGATTCTGTGTCTCCCTCTCTCTGCCCCTTTCCTGCTCATGCTCTGTCTCAAAAATAAATAAACAATTTTTAAAAATGTAGAATGAGTTCAATAACGTTACAGGATATAAGATAAATCAGCAAAAATCAATTGTATTTCTATATACTTGTAACAAACAAAGGAAAATAAAATCAAGAAAACTATAAGAGTGTCTAAAAGAATGGGACACTTTGGAATAAAGTTAATAAAAGCAGTGCAAAACCTAAACTCTGAAAACTCTAAGACACTGTTGAAAGAAACAAGAATATAAATCAATAGAAAGGCATCTCGTGCTCACAGACCAGAAGACCTAATATTTATAATATGGAAACTGATCTACATTTTAAACGGCATCAGTGTCAAAATCTCAGAAAACTTCTTTGCCAAAACTGGTAAACTGATCTTACAATTCATATGGAATTCCACATGACTTTGAATAGCCAAACAATCCTGAGATTGCACGAAGCTGAAAGACTCAAATATTTAATTTTAAAATTTACTACAAAGTCCTGGGGCTCCTGGGTGGCTTAGTCAGTTAAGCGTCCGACTTTCGCTTAGGTCATGATCTCACAGTTCATGGGTTCGAGCCCCGCGTCGGGCTCTGTGCTGACTGCCAGCTCAGAGCCTGGAGCCTGTTTCAGAGTCTGACTCCCTCTCTCTCTGACCCTCCCCTGCTCGCACTATCTCTCTCTCTCTCTCCTAGAAATAAGTAAAACATTTAAAAAAAAAAAAAAAAGAAAAATTTATAAAAAAAATAAAAATAAAAATAAATAAAATTTACTACAAAGTCCTATGAAGTACTCAAAACAGTGTGAAGCTGCCCTAACAGGAACTTATAGATCAACAGAATGAAGCTGGGGACCCAGAAATGAAGCCATATATTCAGGGTCAACTGATTTTCAACAAAGGTTCTAAGACAATTCAATGAGGAAAAATAGTCTTTTCAAAAAATAAGGACAAATGGATCTCCACATGTCAAAGAATAAGATTATCTTTGTACAACATACAAAAATTAACTCAAAATGGATCTAAGACCTAAAGGCAAAAGTAAAAAAATATAAAACTCCTACAAGAAAACACAGTACAAATCTTCATGGCCTTGACCAGGCAATGTTTTCTTAAATGTGAAGCCAAAAGCACAAGCACTGAAAGAAGAAAAGCGACTAACTGGACAGCATCAAAATGAGAACTTCCGTGCTTCAAAAGTGAGGCACATCAACAAAGTGAAAAGATACCCACAGAACAAGGTGAAAATTTGCAAATCATGAATCTGATAAGGAACTTGTTTCCAAAACCTATAAAGGACTCCTTCACCTCAAACAGAAATAAATAACGTAGTTTAAAAACGGGCAAAGGATGTAAATTATTTCACCAAAGAAGGATGTAAATATTTCACCAAACAAGATATAAAATGTCCACGAAGCACATGGAAAGATGCCCAACCTCATTAGCCATCCGAAAACCGCAGATGTGGGGCTCCTGGGGGCTCAGTCAGTGAAGCATCCGACTTTGGCTCAGGTCATGATCTCATGGTTCGTGGGTTTGAGCCCCGTGTGGGCTCTGTGCTGACAGCTCAGAGCCTGGAGCTGCTTCAGATTCTGTGTCTCCCTCTCTCTCTGCTTCTCCCCTGCTCTCTCTCTCTCTCAAAAATAACATTAAAAATTTTTTTAAAGGAAAAAAACACACAGATGGGAACAACAAGGACGTTAAGTGTGACGAGGATGTGGGAACTCTCAACACCCAATCGCAGGAATATAAAATGGTGCTGCCCCTTTGCGAACCAGTCTGGAAGCCCCTCTGTGTGCTGAGTTCCCACATGATGCAGCAAATCCACGTTTAGACGTATACCCAAGAGAGTAGACAAGTATGTCCACACAAAAACTACACAGATGTCGATAGGATTACTCAGAATAGCCAAAAAGTGTATACAAGCCTAAAGCTTACTGACTCGTGACTGGATAATGAAATGTGGACAGTCGTACAAATGAACACCATCCTGTCATGGAAAAGAAAGGAAACACGTGGCCCCACATGGATCAACCTCGACAACACTGTGCTGAGTAGAGGAAGGCAGACACAAAGACCATGTCTCCTAGAATTACCTTCATAGCAAACGTCCAGAAGGCGCGTCCCTGGGCAGGAAGACGGGATGGGCCGGCTAAGGGTGTGCCATTTCTTCTCTGGGTGATGGAAGTGTTCTGAGATTGGCTGTGGTGACGTGCCACGTGTCCATGAAAACACTAAAAGCCAGTGATCTCTGTGAACTTTAAAGACGTTCATTATGTGCTATGCAAAGGAGACCTGAGCCGAGTTGCTGATGAAAGAACACACACTGTGTGATTCCATGTAGTCAAGGTCACACATAAACAATACTCTTGTATGTTGTTGGAAGTCAGCCCAGGGGTGGGCGTCGGTGGAAGAGGAAGAATATGACGTCAGCACTGAGGAAGGGGCTTGACAGAGGCTTGTGCGCTCTGGGAATATTTCATTCACTGATTCAGTTGCTGATCAGAAAGGCTCATTCCCTTCATGAAAACTCAGTGAGCTATAAACTTAAGAATGTACAAGTTTCTGAGGATAGGCTATATTCCAATTAAAGGAAAAGTCAGCAGACTTAGACAAGAGCCAGCCCCGTCACTTCTACTGAGTTCCTCTTCCTGACCTTCGGACACACCTCCTAATTCACTGATCTCTGGGGACAAGCTGAAGACATGTGAGCATCCAAGCTGCATCACAAAGTGACAAAATACTTTAAATAAATGAGAAATATTAAAGAGTGCTCAGCATCACATACTATGTAAACTGTCAAACCCTCTTTAAAATCATTTGCATCTGACATACCAAAATGTATTACCAAAGTTTTAAAATATTTCCCCTACTAAGTAATCCATTAAAGTAGGTCTAAAACAATCCAGGTAAACAGAAATGTTTAAATATATCTTTAAAATAAAGTTACAGACATTGAAAGCACTTATTTGTTTTTAAAAGAGCACGTATGAAAGACATAGATACTATATAACAAGGATATAAGGGACGGGAAGTATCACAAGGTGCTGGGTTTTAAAGCTTCTATCTGTTGGATCACCTGGGTGGCTCAGTCGGTTAAGCGCCCAACTTCGGCTCAGGTCATGATCTCAAGTTTGTGGGTTCTAGCCCCACGTCGGGCTCTGTGCTGACAGCTCAGAGCCTGGAGCCTGTTTCAGATTCTGTGTCTCCCTTTCTCTCTGCCCCTCCCCCGCTCATGCTCTGTCTCTCTGTCTCAAAAATAAACTAAAAAAATTTAAAAAAAAATAAAGCTTCTATATGAAAATGTATTAATATCCTGTTACAAATAGACGTGTGGGAAATACAGCAACATAGTTTTCACCTAGCCCTAAATCCTCTTAAGTCAGCAAACACAGGCACTCCTGAATACCATTTGCAAGGAAACTACATGAGGAGGCAGCTTCCCGAAGCCCAAAACTCAAATAGGTAAAAGCACCAATGTGAGGGGAGTCACGTGGCAACAGGGACACAGGGACAGGAAGCCAAGCAAGTGGGTGCTCCGTGCACAGGTGGGGGGCCAGCCCGGGAAAACAGGGGTGCTCCCTGCAGACGTGGGGGCCAGCCCAGGCACAGGGGCGCTCCCTGCAGACGTGGGGGCCAGCCCGGGCACAGGGGCGCTCCCTGCAGACGTGGGGGCCAGCCCGGGCACAGGGGCGCTCCCTGCAGACGTGGGGGCCAGCCCGGGCACATGGGTGCTCCCTGCAGACATGGGGCCAGCCGGAACACACAGCCACTTCAACAGAAGGGATCCACCCAACCCCCAACAGCCAGGGAGCAGAAGGTTCTCAGCACACAGCCCCTGCCCTGCAGAGACAGGTCGGCAGAGGGCCCCACAATCAAAACTGAGCAGGATGGGGACACTGAGGCTACGGGAAGAGAAGGTAAAGATAAAACTGGGGAATGGAAACAGAGCCAAGAAACCTCACCTCTCACGCTGTCGTATTTTTAACTCCACATGCAAACAACAGCGGGGAGAGCTCCTGGGGTGAGAAAAGCCTCCCTCAGAACGTTCAGCAAAAGCCAGGTGACATAAAAATGAGCAGTGGAAAAGCATCAAGGTCAGGTACGACAACGTTATAAGAAACAAAGGAGCAATATCTCAATAAAACTGAAAAATTAATTTTTAAAAAAGGAATAGAATGACACCCCACATATTAACAGCACCAGAAACAGAGGCCCACAAAGTAATTCAAACCCACCACCCACTACCCTCAACACATTATAACAAACGAAGAAAGTGATGTGAGACTTAAAAGAACAAGTAAATCAAATCTGGAAGAACTTAGGAACAAGGAGACAGAAATACATGATACTGCATTTCAGAAAACCAAGAATCCAGAAATAAGAATACATAAACACAATAAATGATGCATTGATAGAGGCAGGGGAAAAAAAGAAACTTTAAAACAAAAAGGGAGTTCCAAATATTAAGGCAGGCAAAGAAAATGCAAAAAGAAAAAAAAAAAGGATGATGGAAGTCTGCAAAAATGAAAATTAAAGCCGTGGAACAGACATAATTCATGAAAAGTTTACTGAATTTAACAAAGAAACAGGTTTGGCTACATATTGAAAGCAGCAGAGAAACCGGCTCAGAATAGCTAATGCCATGCTACATAATTCCATCACTGGCACTGAGAAAATTAAAGTCCTCTGGCATCTGGACAGACAGATAAGAGACTTGGAAAGGAAAGGAGATTCCGGCCAGCAGCTTCCACAACAGCGCCACCAGTGGAGGCAAGTGGAATAACACCGTATCACCTGCAGGGAAACTGAACAGAAACCCAGTTTTATCTTCAGCAAAACTGCTCTCCGGGTATAAAGGACTCAGGAAAACTGGTATCGACATGGACTAGCTAGAGGATTGCTCTTTCCATGAGCTTCTTCTGAAGAAACTGCAGGAAATCATGCCAGAGACAGTGAGGTGAAGATGGGCAGTGAGAAGTAGCACGATGATGTGGAGAACAAAGACGGAATGAGGGTCGACAGGAAGAAGATGGTATTTAATGGGCAGATGTGCCGACAATACTCATCATCTAACATGGAGAAAAGTGAAACCTTCTGAAAAAGACCTTCAATGGTTTTCGACACTCATGAGGGTGGTGGCATTCACCCTATTGTTTAAATATTCCTGTACGTACAGTGTGGGATAGGGTAGGTGCCTAATTAGAGGTTATTCTAACCCTTGTTATCTCCTGTGCTCTTGGAACTCAGGACTTGCAGCATGGAAGAAAACAGATACAAGGGCAATATAGAAGAGGCATAGTAAAAAATCCCAGAGTCCTGAATTTGAATTTTTTAAAATATTTTTAAAGTTTTTTATTTATTTCTGAGAAAGGGAGAGAGAGACAGCATGAACAGGGGAGGGTCAGAGAGAGAGGGAGATACAGAATCCGAAACAGGCTCCAGGCTCTGAGCTGTCAGCACAGAGCCTGACGCGGGGCTCAAACCCACGAACCGTGAGCCGAAGTCGAACGCTTAACCAAGTGAGCCACCCAGGCGCACCCTGAATTTGAATTTTAATGGACACTATAAACATCTATCAAAGACTACAGAGTTAGGCATTTACCCAAATATAAGAACACCAATTCAAAGGGTATGTGCACCCCAATGTTCACAGCAGCACTATCAACAACAGCCAAACTATGGAGAATCCAAATGTCCCTCGACTGGTGGATGGATAAAGACGATGTGGTAGATATCCACAATGTAATAGTGCGCAGCAATGAAAAAGATGAAATCTTGCCATTTACAAGGACATGGATGGATCCAGAGAGTATAATGCTAAGAAGCATTTGTCAAAGAAGGACAAATACCATATGATTTCACTCATATGTGGAATTTAACAAAACAAATGAGCAAACAGAAAACAGAGAGAGAGGCAAATCAAGAAACAGACTCTTAACTACAGAACACATAGATGGTCACCAGAGGGGAGGGAGGTAGATGGGGGAACGGGGGGAATAGGCGATGGGGATTTTCAGGAGTGCCCTTGTGATGAGCACTACCTGTGGTATGGAAGGGCTGAGTTGCTATATCGTACACCTGAAACTAATATTACACTGTTAACTAACTAGAATTTAAATAAAAACCTAAAGACAGACAGAAAGACTCTAGAGTCATGTCAAAGGTCTCTCCGCCCAACCTGAGGAGGTCCCGCCCACGCCAAAGAGAGTGGTGTCCAAACATCACTAAATCACCACGACTGAAACACATCACATGTACTTAATCCATGACTTTATAACATGTTTTAATGCAAGTTAGTTAACAGAGTAGTCTTGTTTTCAGAGGTAGAACCCAGTGATTCATCATTACATCTGAAACCCAGTGCCCATCCCCACAAGTGCCTCCTCAATGCGCATCCATCACCCCGTTAGCCTGTGCATGGGATCCAGACTGCACAACAGCATCTGGGTTGAAGAGCCCCAGAAGAGAAGTGTAAGAGAGACACAGAGACATCTCAGGTGAGAAAAGGTCAGGACTCAACTACAGAGACCAGGACACGGGTGGACAGAGGCACCTGAGGCATCCCTCAGAGGCAGACTTGAGGGATGTGGGAGAGAAGTTTACAAGTCAGGACCGTGGTCACTGTGGGCAGAAGGTGTGTCAGGGAACAAGGAACACAGTGCAGTCCGGAACATCCTAGTAATTGTCCCCTTACGGTAATTCTTCACACCGCATCTCTGCATGTTTATCTTCTGTAGCTTTCATCTGTCTCTGTCATTCTGTTCACAACAGGGTTCCGACAACTTCCTGATCTTTAGGCCATCAATGAACCTCAAAGCTTCAGTAACATAAAGCCACACAGACTTCCTATCGCAGCATCAAGGAGGACGGAGTCTGCATAAGGTCAGTAAAGGGAATGGGAGCTTTCCTACTGAACACAGTGCTGTGTACATCACAGCCGACCATTTCTCAGCCGCCGACATGACAATGAACCCAGCTGATGCCCGGTCTAACAGCAGCACCAGCCAGCGGCCCGCTCCTGCTCGAGAAACGCAGCGGCCGTGATCACGGCCCCTCCAGTGAGCGGCCTCCATCTCCATCATGCAAACATGACCCCTGCTTCCTCTTCATTAGTGTCTTGTGCTGTTCTTGCAGGCCTCAAGTGGCCCCTCGGTGCTCGCCCAACTGTGACAGCTAAATACAACGGGTCAAGGGATATATTCTTTTTCTTTTACTTTAAGCTTATCAAACACTGTATATTACAGATTAAATGAAATTCGTAAAGATCTCTATTTTATTCGTGTGCAGTGGAGTCCACAACTTTTTTATTCAAGTTCACTTATTTGAGAGTGAGAGAAAGCAAGACACACACACACACACACACAGAGCGCGCAAGAGAAGGGAAGGGGCAGAGAGGGGAGAAAGAAAGAGAGAGGGAGAGAAAGAATCCCAAACAGGTTCTGAGCTGTCAGCACAGACAGAGCCCAATGCAGGCCTTAAGCCTACGAATCACAAGACCATGACCTGAGCGGAGATCAAGAGGTGGACACTCAACCAACTGAGCCACCCAGATGACCCGTGCTCTAGAATTTTCAAGGAGGCATCAAACACTCGGATGCCAGGACCCCACCCCAGGATGGGTGAACCGGAATCTGTGAGTTATCCTGCCCTCCACATGGGACTCTTGAACACGGTGAGGACTGAGGATCACCAACACAGAAAGGGGAAAACTTCTGGGCCACTTTCCTTTTAAAAAAACAACTACTATAAAATAATAACCATAATTAACAGCAGATTTTAGCTGGACTTCAGGGCACCTAAACTTCAGTTGGGGGGAGACACAGGCAAGAGGTGCAGGAGAAGGGCAGGGAGATGTGACCATGAGTGTAGCCTGGACTCTACCGAGTGTACATGGGATCCCTGCAGAGGCCCGGATGCGGCTGGCTCTTTCCCTCACCCGCCACGACGCCATCTCACCATGAGGGAAACTCTCGCAACACATGCTCCACACACACACACACACACACACTGAATGTCCACAGTGCGTCCGGCTCCGGCCCCGGACACGGCCCAACCTCAAGCCAACCAAGCAGACAAAACTCGTCACATGCCTGCTCTTAGGGGAAATGACGATAAACACGCAGCATGCATTTTGCAAGAAGGACTCTCAGAGATGCAAGTGTTTAAATATTACATTCTCCAGTGTTTTCACTGAGTTTCAGTTTATAGTCGTGGTCGAAACTGGTGTTTAATAAATTCAGTGAGAAGACTGATGGCGTGCCGGGCACCAGGGAGAGTGCCGCAGGTAACACACAATGGGGTCCGCCCTCTCGTTCTGCGGGGAGCGGGGCTCCAGGGGAGCGACAGGGCGACCCCCGCACAGGCCAAGGGCGGGCGTCGGCCTCCGAAGCAGCAGCCGGGCCCGCGGCGCTCACCGGCACCGCAGGCGCCCCGCTCTCCCCGCGCCGGCGGCAGCGTGCTCACCTCACGGCCGGAGCACGCGGCCGACGGGGCCGGGCCGCCCGGAGCTCACACGCGCGCGTGCGCCAGCGGGCTACCGCCCCCCCCCCCTACGCACTGCTGACGAACCTCCCCGCGCGAGGCCCGGACACGCAGCCCGAGTGGCCGCGCCTGCGTCTGCCGTCAGCACCGCGCTCCCGGCGGGGCGTTAATCAAAGTATATTCAGGGCGAAGGCCGGATTCAAAGTCTCTGGAGAAACACCACCCGCCGCCTACACTCCAGCAAACCCATTTACCAGTTTAAACACCAATCTACGGTGACCGACCAAAGGCCAGACCCCTCACAAGTGGAAACTTCACAAGTGTTGTCGTCCGCAGCGACATGGCAGGTCACAAGGGGCACCTCGGGAGGCCGAAGCTTTCGCGGTGGGTGCAGGGCCCAGGGCCAGGGCCACCCCACCGGGGAGCGGGCGAGGCCGCGGCCGGCCGTCTGCTCGCGGCTGGGGGTCCAGGCCGTGGGCCCCCCTCAGGCGTGGCACGCACTCCGCCGTGGCCGCGAGTGGCGGCGTCACCACGGGGCCGGGCGGCTGCGCGGGCTCCATTTCCCCCCGTCGGTGGCTGTGGGGCGGCTGGGTCTAAATTTAAGACCAGAGAAAAAAGCTCCTGAGAACAACACAGCTGTTGTGCTGCCGTCTGTTCTGCTGTTACAGATGGTTCTTTAAATCTAGGTGTTTATTTTCTTATGTAAGTAAAGGCGCGTCGTCCCGCCAGGGGCAGAGTCGTCCGAGGGAGGACACGCGTCCCGACGTCAGCGAAGGAGGCGTGCGGCTATACGGTGACGCAGGAAACGCGGAAACACGGCGTCAGCGCTGCGCAGCCGAGTCCGGGGCATCCGGGGCGGCGTCGGGTCCCGGGCCGGTAGGTGCGAGCCGCGGTCACACACGTGCTGGTACTTCACCGCCCTCCGGGCCTCTGAGACCGGCCCCGCGGCCCCGCACGGGGCAGGGGTCCTGAGCGCAGGCTCGCGCACGGCACACCCGGAGCACTTCCAGCCACCGCACCACGGGACGCCCGGGGAGGGGCCTCCGGGGCACTTCCGGCCACCGCACCACGGGACGCCCGGGGAGGGGCCTCGGCTCCCTCAGCGCTGAGGCCAGAGAGCGCCCTCCCGCCCGCGCACTCGGCTCCGCGTCACTTGTGCGACAGACGCAGGGCGGGGGTTGCGTGGTGGCCGGGCGACGGCGTGGCCAGGGTCCTGTAACATCACCTGGACTTCTCATCAACTTCTCCAGAACGTGTCTGCAGAAAGACATCTCAAACCCCAGACACTGCTTACTAGACTCGAGAAGTAAGTGATGTTCGAGTACAAAACACTAAGGATTTAAAGAAAAACTGAAATACAATAGTAGCTAATATTTTAAATATTCTATGTCATATGATCACTCACTTGTGGTGCAAAGTTCGTCGTATGCTTTCGGCCCTGATTAGAGATCTCACGCCTGTCCTCATGACGCACATGCACGTGCACACACACGTACACACACACACCTGCTGACACAGACACTTGCACGGACACACACCTGCTCCAATACATACACAGATACACTCCTGTTCACACTAATGTGCACACACAGATACATACCTGCTCACACAAATAGACACCCAGATGCACAGCTGTTCACACAAATCTACACACACAAATACACACCTGCTCATACAAATAGACACATACACACCTGTTCACACAAATAGATACACATCTGCTCACACACAAACATCAACACACACCTGTTCACACAAACATGTACATTCATAAACACAGATACACACGTAACACTGAATGTGACAGCTTTGCTGAGTTAATGAAGTCTCAATCTTTAAGTTCTTTAAATATTTTTCTTAGAGAGAGAGCGCGTGCGTGCGCAAGAGAAGGGAAGAGGCAGAGAGGGGGAGAAAAAGAATCCCAACCAGGTTTCATGCTAAGCATGGAGCCTGATGTGGGGCTCGATCCTGTAATCCTGGGATCATGACCTGAGCCGAAATCAAGAGTCGGAAACTCAACTGAGTCACCCAGGCGTACCCAGTTCTTTAAATATCTTTGGAGAAATAAAGTAGAGCACATTTGGGAAGAAACTACAAATAAAACCATCAGGATGATAGCATTCTAACCCACACAGGCGGAAGAACTCAGGCAACAAGGATATGACCCCAAAGCTGTATTTCTAAAAAGCTCTTCTTTCTTTACAGCGGTTTGGTAGAGGAGGACGGATCTTTTTTTAAGGCAAAAAGATCCAACTCTTCTAAAGAGATACAAGCTAAAATGCAGATAAGCGGCAGGTAGCAAGGAAATTTACAACTGTTTTTTTTTTCAACTAAAAATAGTTTGTTCGTTCCAACAGCAATGTCCTGAATACCATGTTCGTGGCGCTAGAAAACAAGAAAAGCATTCCTTAGCCTGCTTCCGTCCAGAACCACTCACAGACTTCCTAAAACGAGACTGGCTTGTTCATCCCGTCTGTCTTTTTGTTCCTCTGCTCATCCATGCTTGAAGCGCCCCACATGCGCCCGTGGCTCTGTCTGCAAACCCAAGTGGCAGGCACCAGCCCGGAAGTTTCCCGCAGTGCCTACCGTGTCCCTGTCCTGACTCCCCAGCCTGCGCTCCTGCACTCAATGCAAGACTGCTATCTTTGAGGGGCCAGTGACAGGGTGGCTCAATATAACTGCTTCCTGAGATGGGTCTCCGTGTGCTCACCAGCCCGGACTGATTCAGGGCAAGTAATTCACACTGCAGTTCTCTTTAACATTAACATTTTAATGTTCATCAAGAACAGTAATGACTTCCATCCTTCAGTTATTTCATTCTTAATCAGGGCAACACCTTAATTATGTCCATATATGTCACAGAAAAAGGTAAGCCCACCACACTGATAAAAAATTAGAAATCCAGATCCTACTGAGGAATCCTCAGCCTCAATAAACAATATTTTCTACTATAAAAATGGTAAGGAGGCGTCTGGGGGGCTCAGTCGGTTGAGTGTCCCACTTCAGTTCAGGTCATGATCTCATGGTTCATGAGTTCGAGCCATGCGTCGGGCTCTGTGTTGACAGCTCAGAGCCTGGAGCCTGCTTCGGATTCTGTGTCTAACTCTCTCTCTGCCCCTCTACAATTAAACTCTTTTTGAGAGACAGAGAGAGAAAGCATGAGTTGGGGACTCGAAGACAATAAATTTGTTGTTTAAGCCAACAAGTTCGTGGTATTCTGTTACAGAAGAAGACCTGAATTCTCTCCGGATAAGGGCAATAAAATGCTTACTCTAGCACTATGCCTTCCCAAAAGTCTAGGAGTAAATTACTCATATACCCATATCACCGCTGCGTGACACTGTCAGGTGTCTGTGCTGATTACACATGTACCGTTAGGGAAAACAATACACAAAGAAGTATTTGCACATGGACCTGTCTAATCCCTATCCTGTCTGCTGTAACCACAGGGCGGCTTTGAATATGCTTGTTGGGTCTGTAACTGGGTCCATCAACCGGAAAGTCAGGCAAACACATTCACGTGCGACACTGGAGTGTGCAGACGCCCTGCAGACATCACTCATTACAGGAACTGGCTTCAGGGGGAAAGAAAAGCCCATCTGCAATAGACTGTCCAGGCTGGTCCCTACATCCAATATGATCACACAGTGTTGTCACAGTTGGGATTTTCCTGAAAGCCAAGCGCCACCTTTCCACGATCACTGGAGACTTCAGCTAAGGCACACGTCCCCACACAAGTACACGATTCTGAAATCACCAGGCACTTTGCAATAAATAAAGAGCTTTACCGTAAATGTTTACCCACAGAAGTCAAGGGAAAGGGGACAGTGATAGAGGAGTCCACCTCACTTAGCATTTTCCCCAAATAAAAAGATAATCCTCATTTCTCAGGAAATAATACTTCAGTGTCTGGTTAGCCAATCAGTGCAAAAGGACAGCCTTCACTTTATACGTAAACCAAAATAAATCCAGAAGAATTAAAAAACGTAAAAGCAAATAAAATGTTAAAGTGAAATATGGCTAAATGTTTATGCAAATTTTAGCAAAGAAAGGCTTTTTAAGTGTTCCCCAAAGACGGAAATCATGAGGGAATACATTCATGACATGACTGTATGACAATATGCTTCTTCCATATGAAAAAAATCATGCAGTTGAAGGTGAAATGTCAATGTGAGAAACAAAAAATATATTTGGGGGGCACCTGGGTGGTTCAGTTGGTTGAGCCCCAATGTCAGCTCAAGTCACAATCTCATGATTCATGAGTTTGAGCCCCGCGTCGAATTTCAGACCCACTCAGATCCACTTCAGATCCTCTGTCCCTCTGTTTGCCCCTCCTCTGCTCATGTGCACATACACGCTCTCTGTCTCTCTCTCAAAATTAAATTAAAAAAAAGTTTAAAAAAATATTTGGATCATAAATACATGAAAACAGCTAATACCTTACAGTTTAGATTTCAAAATGGTAAAATAAACATGCTAATAATACTGGTATGAGGGAAAGACCCCACGCCATGCTATTTACATACCAACCCAAAGGTAAAGTAGGAAAAAAATACACTCAACAGAACCGCTAGCCTAAGTAAACAAACTGCCAAATACAGATCACCTGCCAAGCCCGTAATTATACAGAAAATGTAAAAAGCAAACGTCGTTGAGTGTGTGGTGTTGGGAGAAAACGTACAGGTGCTTTTTGTGAATACCACATTTGAAAGGTATAGTGAAAGTTTTTAAATTTTCCTATCTTTTGAAACCTTTTAAATTCACAAATTTATTCTAAGAGAATAATTAGCTGAGTAGAGGTAATTCGTACAGGCACTATTTATATCCCCAGAGACTGGACACGGCTGCCAGCCTGGGAGATTCCCATATCACGGAACGCTTCGTCACTATTAAAATATTTTTAAATATTGTCATAGATAAGGAGAGTTGCCAATAATATACTGTATTAATTTGCTAAAACATTTGTCATTGGTACAATCATTTTATTAAAACAAAATGTGGCTATATGCATATAAGAACATGGGAAAATATGAAAAGTAAACATGTCAACAATGACCATCTCTGAATTTTTATTCATGCCAAGTTTTCCATGGTAATATATACTGCTTGCATGGTTTTTAAAAAGGAAGAGACAGGGGCACCTGGGGAGCTCAGTTGGTTGAGTGTCCAACTCTTGATTTTAGCTCAGATCATGATCCCAGGGCCTTGGGATCAATCCCCATGTTGGGCTCCAGGCTGAGTGTGAAGCCTGCCTGAGATTCTCTTCCTCGGCCCCTCTCCTGTTCATGTGTGCACATGCTCTCTCTCTCAAACATACAACATAAAAATAATAAATAATACATAAATAAAAAGGAAGAGACACAGAGCTTAAAACAATTTACAATTACAATGTTCACAATTTCTACAGGCAAATCTCTGAATTAGCTAGATAGAAGGTACTTCCACAAACAACTTATATAATACAAACATACTTACTGAACTAAAAAGGTTAAACCATTTATTTATAAAAGTGCTAGATACTCTTCAACCACGTGTGAAATCCTGGCAGGTATACGTGGTCTGACCGTGAGAACTGAGGACCCAATCCCCTCACTTACAGGACTGGAAGTGAGACACGCCTAGGAGCCAAGTCTGCCCCAGACAAGGAAGAGTCATGGACGAATCTGAACTAGAACCTGGGCTTCCCACCGCCAAGCAAACAGTGGTCACCTGTCCACACCCCACCTCCATTCACCCCTACATCAGAAACTGGATTCTCCATCAACCAGACAGGGGATACGAGTACCTTCCTGGCTTTCTTGCTAATGAGGAGGAAGGAAAGAAAGCACCAGTAGGTTTAATTCAGTAAACAGTTAAACCAAACTGAATCCATGTGTAATTAAAAAAAAACAACGGGTTTGCCAAAGTTAACCAAAACCCTAACTAAAAACCGGTGACTCTACCCAAAGAAAATGAATAATGCTTTAACAGAGGGCTGTTTCGTGAAGCATGAATGTACTGTATACACACATTTAGGACCATAAGTGGTAGTATTTTCTTTCTCTTCCTATAAATCTTTGTCTCGGAGCAACATAGATCTATTCATAGTTACCTTGAGGAGAGTGAGTTTTCTTTTGCAAAATAAACTAGATTTCTACATTCAGAATTACTGTGGCTTGATTCAGAAGCAATGCTAAGAACCCTTTCTATGATTTCCCTTACTTTAAATGAGACAAACATCAAACTACAGCCTGTTCTTATCCTTGCATGAGCACAACAGAAATGTAAATACTGTTCCAAATCCTGCATGAGGGTTGAATAATTACCAATGTCAGGGTTACGCGTGAGATTACACGGAGCCATTATATCCATGAGAACATAAGCGTGTGAATATTTCCAGTAGGTTGTTTCAAAAACATTTTATTGTTACTCCAAAAAGTCCAAATGCGCATTTTAAATATAATGTATGTACATGAATTTGTATGCAAGCCAATCAAAGTCCTTAGGGTTCCTGAGCAAAACCCTCCTACTGAAGACAAGCGGTTTTGCACAAGATTACATTACTCCTTTTCTTTGTTATTCAGCCTCCTAAGGACACCTAAGTAGGATAGGTTAGGTCACAAAAGTAAAGCAAGGTTCCTGAACTCTATCTCTTATGACGTTTGGACCCGATCACTCCTCGTGGTGGGGGCTGTCCTGAGCACCGAGGGAGGATTAGAGCATCGTGCCCTTGACCAGCCAGATGCAGGCGGCGCCCACCCCCCGTTGTGAACACCAGAAATCTCTCTGGACACTGCCAATGGCCATGGGAGCAAAACCACTCCACTTGAGAATGAGCAACATAAAGGAGACAGAAGGCCTCCCCGAGGGATTTGGAGCAGCCTCTGGGAGGGGACACAGGTCTCTCCACTGGCAGAACAGAGCAGCTGAGAAAGACGAGACGCAGGTGGGGAGATGGGGTCTCTGTTTGCCTCCCTCTCCTGCAAATCCATATAATGGCTGGTGGTGGGGGAAAAGGGAATAAATCCCAAACACAGCTGGAAAACAAGAACATTCCGCCCACACAGAAAAATCATTAAGGAACTTCTGAGAACGCAGATGGAAGCTGTGTGGCCGAGCGGAACCCAAGCCCAGGGGGTGGACAGTGGGCAGTTCGTCTAGGCCGGGGCCGGGCCAGGCCGCAGAAGGGTGGGGAGGAAGGGCTTCTGACAGCACATCCCGCAAAATCCAAGGCACTATATTCTTTCCCAGTGATTCACCGCCTCTCAGGAATGTTTACAGAAACACAAACCTCTTCGGCACCCAACAAGATATCATTCTCAGGGAATTCATAACACTAAATGTCTATCAGGCAGGGAGGAGTCTCAAATCATTCACTGCAGTGTCGATCTTTAAAAAAAAAAAACAGGGATCAAAGCAAAGTAAGTAGAAGAAAGGAAATGATCAAGACCAGAAGAGTTATAAGAGAAACAGAAAATATAAAAATAATACTAAAAATCAGTGACACAAAATCTGGCTGATTAAGATCATTAAAACTGACAAACCTGACTGGTGAGAACAGAAGCAGAGAACAGTCAAGTTCACAGTGTCCTGAACGAGAGCAACAGCCCCCTCCCAGGTACTCAGACACAGAGCAAGATGAGGGAAGGTGATGAACTACCTGACTCCGGCAAACCTCAGGGGCTTCGCTGGTGGCGGGGGGCGGGGGGACCCTCAAGGCCACTCGGCAATGTCTGGAGACACTTCTGTCTCCACGGCTGGAGGGAGGGTGGGGCTGGAGGTCTGGGATGCCGAGCGTCCCGCACACGGCAGGCCCACCCCAACCACGACAATCCCCTGGTTCGGAACGCAGGCCAACCCCTCAGACACCGTCGCCGCACCTGCACAGGCTCCCAAGGTCAGGGCTCTGCCCTCTGAAGCAGAACCTACAGAGACGACCTCATCCAGTAACCAGCTGTCTCGGCTGAAGGCACGTGAGCCGCACAGCCAGGGTGGGGGCTGGTCTGATGGCATAGGTGGCGGCGGCAGAGGGGAGTCACAGGGAGGTAGGAGCCCTGGCAGCTCCCTCACCTCTGCAATCCCCATTTGGGATAAAGTCTACTGTTGTCACCTCACATGGGAGAACCACACCCATCAGTCAAGAACAGGGTGGAGACGGGCGGGCTGCCAAGTGGCTCCAGCAGTGGCCTCCACGTGGGACCAGCCCAGGACCACAGCCGCCCGCACCTCTGAATGACCCGCCCCAGGAGCAACACCAAAACACACACCAGCAACGTCAGAACTGCTCTCAGGCTTCCTGGGGCCTACACTGTGCCCATGCGGCCCATCCCCGCTAGGGGCTTGTGCATCTGGGGGTGGTGTCCTCGTCACGAGGGGGTCCCAGCGATGGGGCTGGCGGCCGAGCATAGGACCTCTTTATCCAGCCCCATGAAAAGGCCCATGATGCACCTAACATCCTTTGTAACAAACACCTTCTCTGCTCAAAGAAACCAGAGTGAACTCTGCTCTCAGACCAAGGGCCGCAGCTAATCCCCAGCAGAAGGGGGTGCTGACGGTCTCGAGCTTCGAGGACGCTGAGGAGTGAAGAGCCCTGACGAGGCCCCACGGACAGTCTGCTGGGGCAGAGGGGGCGCACGGACGGTGTGGTCTACCCGCTGTCCCTGAGGGGGCCCCAGCTGATGGTGTGGTCTACCCACTGTCCCGGGGGGGGGTGGGGGTGCAGCTGACGGTGTGGTCTACCCACTGGCCCTGGGCGGGGTCCAGCTGACGGTGTGGTCCACCTGTCGGCCCTGAGGAGGGAAGGCCACAGCCCTGCCCTCACATGTCTCCAGCCGTGTCTGCAGGCAGGTGCGTGGTGTGTGGGGCTGTTGAGGATTCCTGGAACACCGGGTATTAGGGATTTGGGGATGTGAGGCAGTCCACCTGCTGTGGTTTGGACCTGTGTGTCCCTGCTCACTGTCACCTGCTCCTGGGTCCCCCCCCCACACACACACACCACCACTGCCGAGGCCACATGAAGGTCTCCACCAGAAACCATTTCGAAAGAACCAGAGCTGCCAGGGAAGCTCCATTCTGGGGAAGGGGGGGGCTGGGTTTGTCCATGGCCATCACCTGCTCCACGGGGCACAGACACACAGCACTGAGGCCACACATCCAAGAAGCCTGACCTCATCACAGCGCTCAGGGCATCCCCAGGGGCTCAGAGCAGCCACCTGTGTGCCTGGAGAGCATCCTCCCTCCCGCCACCCGCTGGGAGGACAGAGGACGGAAGGAAAGCAGGGACATTACCTGAGCGGTCCCCATGGTGGCTGGACGGGGTGCAGGCCGAGCGTCCCAGGGCAGCTGCGCTGAAACCGGGCCGGTCTTACGGCCGCGCCTCAGGTGCAGGGAAGGCCTAAGATGAGGAATGGATAGAAATGGGGAAAAATATGATAAAAAAATGATAAACAACCACCCCCCCATGGAAAAGAAAACACATGGAATGTGCCTAGAAAACACGCCACTGAGCAATACTTACATCAATGGAGGAGAGCACGTTAGCAGAGAAGCTGCATATAAAAAATGACACAGGACCCTGCCATGTAATGACACGCCATGTAAGAGCAGACATAGGATTTCATTATGAAAAACATTTCATTTCTCAATCAGGGTCTGAAATTGCGATACATCAGCTTTCCCAGATTAAAATATGCAACCAGAAATAATGCAACAACATACTTTAAATCAGAGGTATGATCTCTCCGGTAATTCAATGGCAGAAGCAGTATTTGTGAACTTGGGCTAGCTGTGCAAGGACCCAGGCAGATTCCAAGAAACCAGAGCAGTACCAGGAGTATGAACAATTGCTCATCCTCTTTCCAGGAAAAAAAAAAAAAGCACTATGCCCTGATAAATCTGAGGGCAGCATTTTAAAATGCTAGAACATACATTTTGATAAATTCTAAAATTCTGCTTTTTTCACTGCACATGCATACATGATGCATCCCCCCCGCCCCCAACCAAGTGAATCAGATGAAACAGGAAAGGCTTTCAGAAGACGCTTGTTTATATCATCAACCAGAAAAACACACTTGCTTTTCTCACTAAGCTGGGTTGACCACAAAACGCTTCCTACAATACACTTTACATGGCCCTCAGAAACCATGATCAGGTTCTATAAAGTTCCATGAAGGTCCTGCTAGATGCACCCCATCTTCTGAAACTTATTCGGTTGCCAAACTCTGGCCAAATAGTCACATTACGCAACACCGTGTCCTTACTTTTGAATGTACGAATCTAATAAGGTAAGAAAATCAGCTGTGTTTTTAGGTGAGCAAGCACAGTCTGCAAATACAGGTAATAATGGCCAAGTTGGAAATTAACTCCTGGTTTCTGGGGACCACTGTATATGTCTGCTGTGACTGTCAGCTAAACCATATATTTATTTCCAGGCATTTTTTGTTGAAATTCTGCCTTTCCAGAACTGACACACTGCTGGTCACACACTTCCGGCACCAGGATCTCCCCATTTTTTCCTGCCTGAACACTCACACTGACTCTACAAACCCCTTGCTTTTTGGCATTTGGGTTGTTTCCAATTTTCCCGTTTTGCTAAGAATTCTGCACAGTTTCATATGCTTCTCGGTGAGTTTGTGCGGAACAGATTTCCAGGAGTGAAGTTGTTACCGGGTCACAGGACTTGTGTGTTTTTAGTCTAGGACACTGCCACATGTGTGCCAGTGCACACATCACACATCACCAGGTTTACTGCACACCTCTGGTGGTAGAAAAGTTTCCCACTACTTGCATGGATTTGGAAGAACTTTTGTTATGATTATTGATCAAATTTATTTCCGCGCAAACTGCTTGTTCCATAGATTTGTCTAACTATGTAGTATCTCTTTATATATTCCAGACCATCTGTCTGCTCTATAGGCTGCAACGACTTTCCTTTTTTCTCGTGCGTTAACTTCCTCAGCAGTGTCTTACAACAACCTTGTTGCATCTGATAGAATTTATGTCCAAACCTACCAATCCCTTCTCTAAGGGCTTCTATCATTACGCAGATCTTCCCAATTCCACAGTTAAAAAAAACCACATTTGACAAAATTTTGTTTTAGCATTTCTACAACTATTTCTAACAACGAGATCATTGATGCATTTGAAACTTTTTTGAGTTGCCAAGTAGAAATTTTATTTTCTCTCCAATGGCTAACCAATGATCGCAACAAATGTGCCGAATAATCAATATTTTCTCCACCAACCTGAAAATGCCACTCACATAGAAAAGACTGGTGTACAAATTAATTTACCTCCCATGGCATTTATACATGTTTTCCTCTCTAGCAGACCAGAGCTCACGCTATTCAGATCTTCTTTAAAACTTTACTGAACACCTTGTGAATTCTTTCTTCCACGTTGACTTTATTATCCCTTAATCAAATCTCATTCCCCACCTCCACTGGCCCCCTCAAACAGGATTGTGACTGAAGTATCTCACACACACACACACACACACACACACACACACACACACACACACCTGAAGTGAAGTGATGGGTTTTAATAACTAAGTTTGCCATTAAAGTATGCTTCCCTACCAAGCACTTGGAAATGTTTTACGTCCTTTCCAAGTATTTCAAAGTTTGGGGTATTTTTTCCCCTATAGACCTTATACATTCCTGTTTTCTCCCAAGGCGTTTTGTAGGGTTTGTTTCTGAGAATGGACCTATTTTGCCATTACTTTATGACATACAGTATAGTTCATGATTTTTATTTTACTGATCTTGTATGTGTTCTACATAATCCATGTTCCCACTTACCTAATAGATTATGTATGGTCTCTTCCTTTCTCCCCTGAACATTTCTAATATTCCACCTTTTTTACCTTCCCATTTAACCATAACTGGAGACCCCAGAATAATCAGGACTAATGGTGAGAATTCTGGTGCTGCTTCTTGGTTCCACAGTTTAGAATTTCCTAGTAACTGCTCTGCTCGCTGTGGGGCTTCTGATTATATTCTGACTCTATGAAGGAAGTGTCCTGCCCATACTCACTCACAGAATTCTACCCTAAGTGGCCACTATGTGGTCTCAGCATCCTTCAGTGTCTGTGATGCATCCATGATTTTTTTCTGCTAACAGGCCCATCTTATGGGTCACTAACATAGAGATCCTTTTATTGAAATAATCTTGCATTTATGAAACAAAGCCATTTGATCATATTAAATATACACTTAGATGCAATTTGCTAATATTTTGTTTAGGAAATTTATATTTACATTTTTAAGTAAAATTAGCCTTTTTCTACTATATTGTCAAGTTTGGGAATTACTTATTAAAAGAGAGTGATGGTGGGCACCCAAGTGGCTCAGTCAGTTAAGCATCCAACTCTTGATCTCCGCTCAAGTCATAATTTCACATGCTGTGCTGACGGCATGGAGCCTGCTTGGGTGTCTCTCTCCCCTTCCCTCTCTTGCTGCCCCTGCCTCTCTCTCTCTCTCTCTCTCTCTCTCTCTCAAAATAAATAAAATTAAATTTAAAAAGAGAGAGTAATGGGTATAACTGAACTAGTCTGGATAACAGAATTATCAATTCATAGAAATTTGTATAGAGTTCACCAATAAAACAACTGATCCAGTGTCTTTCACAAAAGTACATCTAAGAAAATGTTTTATTTTCCTAGAGTTACTAGTCCATTCATATTTTCTAGCTTTTGTTACACCAACTTATTTGATTTATATTCACCAAGAAAACCATACATTCCATCTTGATTTTCAAATTTCTCAGCAAAAACTTCTACTGATAATACGGTTCTTTTAACTGTGATTCTATCACATTCTTTACCCCTAACTCTTCATACTGTTAAATTTTCTCTTGAAATTTTTTTAATCTTGCACAACTTTATCCACAAGACATTTTTGGCATGTTCTTCTTTGTTGTTGAATATTAATACTTCTTTGTATTTTTTATTGAAGTATAAAATGTTCTGTTAAAAACCCACAGGATTCTGTGTTGTATTTAATCTGATCTGACAGTTTTTGTTTGTAAGGTCTAAGGTTCGCCCACCCATGTTTATTGTGATTACTGATAAACCGGGATTATATGGTCCTGATAGCTCCTGTTTAGTTTTTCTTTGTACTTTTTATTCTTTACTGCCTTATAATAGGATTTTTCACTGCTTTCTCAGTGCCTATATGTTCTATTTCTCCCTTAACAGTTTTAACATATGCAATTAAACATATATTTTTCTAGCAAAACCACTGATCAATTAGTATCTCCAATATCCTCTTGAACAAAAGAACATTAGGGAGCTCACACTTGCCCCCAATTGACAATGCCCTCCCCATACTGCAGCTGCTCTGATATTACTACCGTGTGGATACCAAGTACGACTGCTCATTAAACAAAGAAAAGTAAATTACTTACTCTGAAATCAATCCTTATAAATAAATGTGTCCTTGATCTCTTTGCTACCACCCGTTTGGGTTCATTTTTCCTCATGCTTAAAAATATCTTGTTTTTCTTTCATCATGGTCTCTGTGTGACAACCTTTCCAGGTCCTTGAAAATGTCTTTATTTTGCCCTCAGTAGAGAATGACAGTTACACAAGTATGGAATTCAACAAATCCAATGATAGCTTCAGGCCTCTGTTGTTACCTTTGAGAAATTTCTCACCGATCTATAAGCAATTTCTGTCCTCTTGACTAAGCCTTTGAGGATTCTGTCTTTACCCTGCATACTGTGGTGTTTTACAAGGATGGGTCAAGTTATGTGTCTTGTTGGCCTATTCTGTCCTAAAAGGTGGTACATTTTTTCTGTACCCTTTTTTTACTTAAGTTTTTATTTAGATTCCAAATAGTTAACATACAGGGTAATACCGGTTTCAGGTGTACAATATAGGGATTCAACACTTCCACACAACACACAGTGCTCACCACGACAGGTGAGTCCTTCACCCCATCACCTGTGTCGCCATCCCCCCGCCACCCCCCCGGTGACCATCAGTGTGTCCTCTGGAGTTAGGAGTCTATTTTCTGGTTTGTCTCTTTTTTTCCCCTTTGCTCGTTTGTTTGGTTTCTTAAATTCTACATACTATTGAAACCCTGTGTTATTTGTCAGGTGGTACAAATTACCAAACTGAAAACAGTATTCCTCAATTGGGGAAGATTACTGGCTATTTTATACAAACTCACCCCTATTATTTCTTTCTTTAGCTTCTCTCAGATGCATGTCTTGTCTTTTAGATCTATTCACTGCACCACTAACTGTGGTTTCTCATCTGTTCTTTCTGTGGTTAATAATAGGATATTTCTTTAGCTTCATCTTCTAGTTCACTAACTTTTTTTCAGCTATGTCTGATCTGTGAATATCTACTGAGATTTATTTTCAAGGGCTATAATTTCTATAGTATTTGTAATTGGTTCTTTCACATCATCTCCTACTCTATCAGCTGTCCCACATAGCACACAGACTAAAAACAGGGATCTGAGCACAACCGAATCTGGGATCCAGCCTCCATCAGAAACACTTCCTCAGAACATCAGTTACATAAGCACTGCGTGCTGTTTCCTAACGTGTAAACTGGAGCTAACAACAGGACCGACAGCGTCAGGTAGTTGTGAGGACTGAGTTCTTCCTGCGAAGTCCTCAGAACACTGATGGGAACACCTTAAGATTCAACACATGTTGCAAACATGGTCCCTGGGAAGAAAGCGCTCGCCCGCAGAGTTTACGCCCGGTGCACCTGTGAGCCTGTGACTTCATCACTCATACCAACGCAGGTGTGTGCAACCTCTTTTCTAATCTCCACGGCTTCTAACCTGAAGGAACAAAATTCTTGTTCTACAATTCTTCCCTGTAGAGTGGAATGAGGGCATCCCACTCCTACTGTACAGAGGAGCTTCGGGGTCTTTCTCTGAACTTTCTTCTGGTTTATCCTTTAAATCTACTTTACCAGGAGGCTGCCTCAGTGTGTTTTGTACTTCAGTGTGTTCTGTATTCCAAGTGATGACTGCATTTCCATGGCCTATTTTTCATCACCTGTTCGTCCACCTTGCTCACACTGTAAGCAGCCAGGAGCCACCTTTCTGGGGCTCCAGAAGGCTGTGAAGCAAGGTGACAAGCATCTCCTTCTTGATTCGCTGGCGAAACATGGACTCTCCATCAGGGAGGAAAGCAGGGGCCTCAGACTTGAGGCTCTTCTGAGTGTGCAGCGTTGAGATGAGAGAAAGGGCTGTGCTTACCCAGCTCCCGAGGGAGATCGTTTAGGTCAGGGGAGCAGGCCCCTTGCTGAGGGTCCGGTCAGCAGCACCCTGAGCTTTTTTGGCCCTTAACCTTCTTTGGAACTACACTGAGTAATTGTAATATACATTTAACTTTCCATTTTTATTCTTCAGTGCTGAAAACAGTAGCTTTTAAGAAACCACACACACACACACACACACACACAGGCTTCAAGGATGCAAGGCACAGCATAG
Organism: Hyaena hyaena; assembly: GCF_003009895.1. NCBI lineage: Eukaryota > Metazoa > Chordata > Mammalia > Carnivora > Hyaenidae > Hyaena > Hyaena hyaena. The sequence continues at coordinate 123,165 of NW_024081969.1, read as the reverse complement.
TCCCTATTTACATTTTACATGGGGTATTTTCTCAAATAAAAAGAAACAAGACAAGATTATAGGAATCTACTTTCAAAATCACAAAACATTTTTCTGATTACAGCATATATACATGAGTATAAATATTACACCAAATATTACCTACCTAATTTCTAATATCCACAAATATTTCAATGGACCATCCCAAAATATCTCAGGTACTTTTTATCTTTCAAAAAGGAACATGAACCACCATGTTACTATCCTTGTGATAACAGGAACTGAGCTCACAACATGTTCAATGTACTGCTCCCTTAGTATTATGAGAAAATACAGACATTTCAAATTCTGTTTAGTTGGTTGGAAGGTAATCAAGTCAATAGCATAAAAATATCTTCTATTATAGTTAAGAAGTACTTATGGCAAAGCATAACTGAATAATGCAAAATAATTCCACATGCAATTCTACTGATCTCATTTTGCCACTTACACGATACACAGAGATCAATCATTCCCTCCCCGGACCCTCCCAGCCAAAGCAATCATCATCCTTATTTCCCAGCAAACGTGAATTAACCGCTTTCCACATTTCCACAGACATGGAGAAAAAGTAGCATGTGTCCATAGATATGTGTACAGACCTTCACCCTGATGTAATTCTTCTAAATATCATATATTTAGGATCAGGTCAAAAGGTATGAACAGAACAATAAACAATTTGAAAACCATTCATTCAACATTATCAATTCAGATAAATATTACAATAGCATTATTTTGCCTCTAGGCATCAAATTAGAGGTGCCCATGTAATAGAAAGCTTCCATGTTTACAGAATGAGATTGTCTAAGAAAATTTTTATATACAAAAATATGTACTCAAAAGGACTATGAAATTTCATCAATGCTTTATAAATTTGTATTTCACTATACGCATGTCAGCATCATCACTCTATTTTCCTCTACTCCAAAGTTGCAGGTCTTAATTTCAATCTGATTTCTCCACTCAGTTTAGAAACTTAGCTCATATATTCATTTATGTCTTCTAAATATTTTTTAAGTTGATTTTTTTAGTAACCTCTAAACCCAACGTGGGGCTCAAACTCACGACCCCAAGATCTAAAGTCGGATGCTCCACCGACTACACTAACCATATCTTCTAATTGGTAGTCTGTTATCCCCATCTTGACCAATGCCTGATGAAGTCTCCTTAGCACCAAAAGCAAAGGCACATGGTTGATTTAATTCTATGTGATTCCTCTATAACATATTACTCTAGGATGACAGAGTTTTTTAATGTTTATGGGGGGATTGGGGGGTGTGCAGAGAAAGAAAGACAGAGAAAATCCCAAGCAGGCTCCATTCTGTCAGTGCAGAGCCCGACACGGGGCTTAAACTCACAAACCACGAGATCCTGACCTGAGCTGAAATCAACAGTTGAACACCTACGACTAAGCCACCCAGGCACCTCTAGGAGCTCAGATTTACCTGAAATGTCACAGGCATCTCATTATTAACAAAAGAAATCAAGTCTAAACTGCCTTCTCCAACACACGACATCTTCTCTGCCACAAACTGATCCTTCCTTCCTCCAAGCACCTGCTGCCTCCTATCAGCTGAGCTGCCCCGACTTCCACATCTGACTCGTCTGCAGGAAGAGCAGAGTGGTCGCTGTGAGCCCGGGGCAGCAGACAGCGAGTGAGGCAGCAGGCGGCCAGGACACGGAGCTTGCCCACCCACGTTCCTTTCGGGCTGCTGTACACAGTGTGCATGACACACCGAGGGTCAGGGACACACACTGCCATTTGGAACAAAGTCAGGCGCCCGGGCTGAGGCTTGGTCTCAGACGGCCTTCGGGCTCAGGCTGCAGCAGCTCGGGCCTGGTCTCCAGCCTGGCAGCCTGCCTGCCGGTATCAGACTCGCACCCTCTGCACTCACGGGAGCCCACGCCCTGCAGTCAGTCAGGCTCCCTCTAGACAGACACACCCTGTGGGCCGTGTCTTTGGAGACGCTGGACGACACGTACGTTAATAGCCGTCACAGTGTGTCTGGTGGCAGGTGAGAGAAAAATGAACTCAGCGTGCCTACATGGCTCCATCGGTTGAACTGGCTCTTGATTTTGGCTCAGGTCATGATCCAAGGGTCGTGGGATCAAGCCCTACATTGAGCTCTACACTGAGTATGGAGCCTGCTTCAGATTCTCTCTCCCTCTCTCTCTCCCTCCCCACCTCTGCCCCTTGCCCCTGCTTGTGCTCGCTGTCTAACATAGAAAGAAAGAAGGAAGGGGGGGAGGGGAGGGGGAAGGAAGGGGAAGGGAGGGGAGGAAGGAGGGAAGGAAGAAAGGAAGGACGGAAGGAAGGATGGACGATCGGACAGATGGACTCAAACTCACTTAACAATAAAGGTAATTTACAGGCTCGCGGCTGCACAGTCCAGAGCCTCAGAACTGGGTTGACTGCCTGGCTCCATGACGTCAAGCACTTGGAAACCATCTCTTCCCCTTGTATCTTGTGATCACTGCTTCAGCCTAAAGCTGATGACACCTCACAGAGCTCCCAGAGATTTCTTTGCTCACTTCCAGGGAGTGTGAGTTCCAGAAGAGGAAGAGAGGAAACCTCTCTCGCAGAAACCGCATTTCCAACTTCAAAGTCTTGGGTCAGGTAATGTGCCCACCGGAACGTAAACCGGGGCCACGTGACGGAGCCAGCCCCCTCCACGGCTCCTAGGCTGCCACGGGACACAGGGACTAGCGGCGGTAACGCGGGGGACATTCCAACAGACATCAGCAGCCTCATCAGGACAGCAGAGGTAAAGGTGTGGGCAGCACCCAGTCGCTGCGCGAGCTGGCACTGCAAGTCCACCTCCCGTCAGCCTCGCACCTGCCCACAGGCCTTCACGCAGGAGCCCGAGCCTGCAGCTGCCTACAGATGCCATTAGTAACAAAAGACCATCGCGTTTTGCTATGACATTTAGACACGTGTCCGTAAGGGAGATGAGCTCGTTTCTAAACACCAGAAGCCTTCCAGGTGGGGACTGGGGCTGCACAGGTCGGCACAGTGGGAAAACCAACGCATGGAAGATGAAGACACTGGCTCACCAATCACTGTGAACCACCTTCCTTCTGCCTTCAGTTTAAGAAATCATTAATAAACAAATTGGATAAGAAAACTCATATCTTTTTAGATTCTCATATTGAAAACAGTACTACATTTGTTTGATAAACAAAAGCCATGGAGAACTGTGATGTGGGGTATGTCGTAGATGAGGACTATAGAACATTCCATTTACAGTGGAATGGAGTTCATTTGTAGAATATACTTCAAAAACCATAGGTGGCAAAGGGCTTTGTGTGAAATCCAATTATCGGAGCATTATGCGTTTACATCTTCATATCTGCAATTGTTTCATAATTGCCGTATTGCCATTAGCGTAAGATGTGTAATGGTGTGTACCAGACGACGAACTCTGTATTTTGCTTAATATTTTAACTAATGACCAAAAAGCAAAACTTCATTATAAAATGCACTTTGAATAATATTGCATGATCACGTGTTTCAAGAACCAGGAAAACCGGAGGAATTAAAAGAAGTCAGAAATGGCGACAGTAAGTTGCATTAGGTTCAGGGTGAAGCCCACACACTGCACACAGACGAGGCAGACCTGGGCTCAGAGACACCTTCCAGATCACGAGGAGACTGGAAAAGGGTCTGAGGCTGAGTCAGGGTAAACCCCGATTTTACTGAAGGACCCATCCCCATGGAGGAAAAGGGTTTTACCCCACACATCACCACCTGCAGATAGATGCTCACAATGGAGGTCGCCTCCGTGGCATCACAAACCGAAGGCTGGTTGGTACAAGGACACACCATTTTTCTGGCAGGTCAGAAGGACAACCAGACAGGACTCCCCGTGACAGAGTCTATTACGGAGAACAAAACAGGTCAGTGAAGGGAATCCGGACGGGCAGGCCTCATGCGTGACGAAGGACGGCATTTCCGTTCTCCGGTGGGGCCTCAATGACACCCGGGATGAGACCGTCAACCGACACACTTACTTCATATTAACAGATCTACTCACCGGAAAAATACCTCCATTTTTCACTCAGGTCAAGTTAACTCACAGCAGTAGATGCGTCCTAACCCATAACACCAGGAAGCACTCCTATCCACAGTCCCGTTTTTCCCAATGCTCTGCCGCGAAGCAGGCAGGACCGTGCTGGGTGGGAGAGAAGCTGGGAGTGGCTGGGACACCCGTGGGTGCCAGCATGCTGTGTGAGAGAGCACACGCGTGCCCACACTCAGAAACGGTTCCTGAGCAGGAAAAGTTGAGGTCAAATCGAGGTCCACAAAGCAGCAGAAAGACCCGTGGACAACCTCTCAGACGGCGAGAACCCTACGTGGGGATCTATGACCCTTTCCAGGCGCATGCTGATTCAGGGGGTCTCGTTAGTGCACCAGCGGATGCAGCCCCACATGAGGACACCGCAAGCACGCATAAAACGAAAAGAAGATATTCCAGTTTGAAAGGGGCCATTTTGAAAGGTACTGAGCATGAAGTACAAATGTTAGGATAGGGTAAATCAGGTATTTCTTTATCTAGGGTGGGGAAATATCCACTGCAAATGTACAGTGGCCTGTGTACCCCTGGTTCAGAGAAATAACACTGCCTCTTACCTGCCTCTGCACCTATGTGGACAGAAGGCCGCTCTGCATGGCACTCATGGACACGCCTGAGATCCCACCTCGCAGGGAGCTCAGGACTTAGCTCTCCCGGGCACCCCTGAAGGCACAGGTCCCAATCAGCAGCTCCCTCTTGCTCTCCTCAGGGAAGGGGAGAAGCAGCCTCCCAGGGGCCCACTCCCTCCCGTGGGAGAGAGGAACCTTCCCCAGGGCTCAGCAGACCCGGGAACACATCCTGATGACCAAGAGAGATGAAGAGAACCTGTACGTCTCCGACTCTGGGCCCTTCTTTCCTCAGTGAAACCCACCATCACACACAGGCCCTTCCTTCAAGATCCATGTGCACAAACCCAACCCTTCCCATGTCCAACACCCGCACACGGAAGGGCACCACTAGCAGATAATGTTCAGCCAGCGCAACTCCAGTCTGTCACCCTGTTGATTCACAGCCTGAGGATCCCCGTGTCACTTTGTAACACACGGAGCACGCGGTCTTCTTTCAGCTTCACACCAGCCACTGGACAGGCGACCCTGAGATGGACCAGCGTAAGACAATACAATTTACAGGAGCCACTGCCAGGACTCCGCTTCAGATCTGACTTCAAGGTCGGTCATATATTCCCAATTACCTAGTAAGTCACTCATCTACTCTCTGCTCCATTTTATAACAGAGCCCAGTTCTTAGCTTCTGAGATTCTACACACACCCCCCCCCCCCCGGCTGTCTGTACCTCCCCAGTCCTCTGCTGCTTGCTGCTTCCTCACCTCCCTTTCCTCTTCCTTTGTTTCCTCTTAACTACTGTCCCGCATGTCAAAAGTAGCTTCACATTCAAAGAGAAGGAGGTAACAGGGAGATAGCTAAGAAAATTGCTTTTTGGGTATGAGGGGAAAGTGATCAGATTATACAGAGAAAAAGACCTTAACAGTAACATATCTCCTTGGGTTTTTATCCAGCACAAAACAAGAGCACAAGAGCTTAGTGTTAAGGGAGGAAACATGGATGCTTTGTGCTCCCAGCCCAGACAGAAAGCCCGAGCTAACCCAAGGCTATCACAGAGGAAGCAAAACTCCAAAAACAAGACATTTATGAGGTATCTGACATCTGAAGACACTGAAACTCTCGGAGCCAAGAATTACCTGAGGTCCTCTGCCCAAGCCCGGAGAGGCACGCTGCCTCCACTCTGGGGCCATGCGGGAATAACAGATCCCCAATCCTACCACTGGGTCATGAAGTGTCTCTGCTTCTCATTCCTGCCAGCCTGGCTCTTGGGCGTCCTGGTCATGTCATAATGCGGCATTCGTCCTTTTATGCAGTGCTGATGTATAAAACCTCTTTGGTAAGACACGATGAAACACTGACACGTGTAGCTGAGTAGGACCACCTGCCGCCTCACTGACTGAAGGCTACAGACACGAAGATGCTTCATCACCTGTGATTTCTCCAAACTGCACAAGAAATGGCTGACAGAGAAAACAGAGCTCTGGCTTCCAAGTCACGCATCTAAAACTGTAGCATGTATTCCAGCAGACAAGAAGTTAAAAACCACCCACACATTTATTTGTCTTTGCCTGTGGGGCACCTGTCCCTCATCCCCTGGCCCCACCTTGATCCTCCTTTGGGATCACCCCCCCACCCCATCAACCCACAAGGAAACCTGCCCTACTGCAGGGCTGGGCCCATGATCCAGACCTGAGGGGGCCATGCAGCCCACCCCCCCCACACACACACACACCGAGGTGTCCAGAGATGTGCACACTAGTCATGGACCAAAGGACAGTCACTACAATGAGCTTTGCTGGAATGACGGGGCGTAACTTCCAGGATAATGTAAGGCTGCAGGTGCCATGGGCTACCAGGTAGAGAAGGCCACCCGAGAGAAATCATAAGGAACTCAGGCAGCGGACAGAGAATCCACACCCTAACACCATCATCTCAGCCCTTAGATCCGGCCTCCACTTACGTGACCCTGTATCTGGGTCTCATACACCCTGAGTGAGCTGAGAATCTGTCACTCTTAATGAAATAAACCCTACCTGATTGACAAAGCTACAAGTCTATCATAGTAAAATGTTGCCTCACATCTTCTGGTTCTAAGATCTTACATTTTGCCCAATTTTCCATGGGGTTTCCAAATGGTCTTGGCGAAGGAAATTAGCAAAATATAGCATCCTGTCTTCTTTGTCTTCAAAATGGAAGGGCTAGAAGGGGAAACCCAGTAAGAACTAAGAGTCCAGGTTGAAATCTGAATGTAGTTTCCCACAGAAATGTAATTATAAGTGTTGGTTAGGTTCCCAGCTCTGTTCATGTCCAGACAAATGAGAAAAGATGAACTCACACTGGTATATAGGACATGGGAAACTATAGCTTAAAAAAGTCATACTGCAGATCCTTCTAGAACCCTAGAAACTGCAGTGGTTTTGGAGTTCAAGACAAATAACACTGAGAACGTTCCAAAACACGGCCCTCCTGAAGCGGGAAATGACCAGCCCCAAAAGCACCCCCCCAGCGAAGACTCTCACAGTGTTGGGGACGATCACAGAAATGGCTTCCTGGACCCGGGAAAATACCCTGACGAGGTGAGAGACACCTGGGCAGTGAGGGGGAGCAGTGAGGGGGAGAAGGTGGAGCCGCCTTCCACTCCCAAAGCTCCACTCCCGCTACAATTCCACCAGGATGTTTATTCTTGGGGGGAAATGGCAGCTGGGTGGCTCAGTTGGTTAAGCATCCAGCTCTTCATTTTGGCTCAGGTCATAGTCTCACAGTTCATGAGTTCAAGTCCCGAGTGACAGCACAGGATCTGCCTAGGATTCTCTCCTTCTCTGTCCCTCCCCCCATACTAACCCCTAAAATAAGTAGATACACTTAAAAAAATAAAAAGGAAAAAGATAACTTTTGACAACTTCAGTTCACTTAGCAAATCCCACCCACTACAAATTACGTGAGTGTCTTAAGTTTTAGGAAAAGGGAGACAAATTGATAGAAATTAGGATAAGAAGGGCCCTTGTGGGGCAACTTAAGCTGAATTACAGTGAAAACATTATAAGAAAGTTTCCAGTATGCTGAGCAATAAGGAAGGAAATAACTTCGTGCCTTCAAATAGACTCATGTTAAGACTCTTCCTGGAAACCTCACAGGCCACTGAGGCAGCATTCATTCCTTCAGGCGACCATACACTGGGAACCACAGAGCAGCGGACAAACCAGGCCACGCCCCCTTCCAGTTTCCACCACACTCCTGGGATTTACTCTGAGATGGAAAGACATGTTTCAGGAACGGCTTCCTGAGACCCACAGAAAACGTGATCTCACTGCAGAGGGGCAGAACAACTGCGGAAATTCAGCACAAATGCAGACTCCATTACCGCTCACCTTCCCTTGAACGTATGCAAGAGTCTGAGCCCAGAGACACACCTAAGACAAAGAAGAAAATGGTTTCCTTAAAAGTCCCAGAGTCCTGGCACTAAAACAAACTGCAAGGAATCCTCTAGAACAGATCTGCCTTCAATTCAATACCCACTGTTAAATATATGACTGTCTCCTGTTTCTCGAGATTTCTACACAGGGAAGTCCGCGTGTATGCTGTGTGTGGCAGGCTCTGGCGTTCAATCACCTACGATGTCAAAACAATTGTTTCTTGTTCTGAACAAACAACCCTCCTACTGCCTCTTAAATTCGTGACAGGCACCCCTCGTAACCTAAGAGGGCCGCTTAATGCTCACATAGGAGCTGGCAGTTGGATGTATTCAGTGATACACCTTTTTATCCAGAATTTAACTTAAAACTTAACTTGAAGGCCATGGAGTTGTATTTTCTTCCCAGTGTCAGAAAAACACTATTTCCAATCGATAGTGCAGGACAAACACAACATGCCCAGTTACGATGCTCAAAGCCAACATGGGTACTGCGAAGTGGGAATATAAAATCCGGGGAGGGGGGGGGACACTTCCCTGGCTGAAAGAGGACAAGTCCCGGTGGCCCAAGTATTTCTATTTTCCAGGAAAGCCTAATCTATTGAAATGGCTTCTGGACACTAAGTGTATCGTGGGATTTGAGTTCTATAAAAGGCAGAATTGGCAACTAACACAAAGCAAAGTTCTGGACGTGCATGTTACGTGGCCCTTCTGGACCAGCACTGCCAGGCTTCCGCGTTCCCATTCTCGTGGGTCAGCGAACCACACGCTGCAAAGATCCCCTTTACCTCCAACCAGTAAATGTGGGACGAAAGATGCATGTGCAGAAGTTACAAAAGCAGATCAGATGTTGATTATTTTTATAGCGTCTACACTGTCTAGCAAGGAATAAACCATGAGCAAAAAACCTACTACAATCCCAGGAATATACTCTGGTTCTAGAAAGAGAGAAAGGGGTCACTGGAAAGGGAGTCCTCGGTTGGGAGACGTTATTCTGCACTGGAGAAACATGGAAAGTTCCGAGTGGAGGATGGGACATTTGGTCTGGGGACAGGGGCCACGGTGGAGCCCTGACAGGGTGAGTGTGTGAGAAACCGCCAGTGTGTGACAGTGAACAGGAAAACCGAGGAGAGTGGCTTTGTGAGTGGTCACAAGGACACTTGAGCCAGGAAATACGGACTCGTTCCAGGACCAGAGGTGACCCGGCGATGACTAAGACCAACAGTAAGGGCAGGACAGCACAGGGGCAAGAACAGCACAGAAGTCAGGCTCAGTGCAGGGCTGGGGACAGCACAAGGGGCCAGCATGGAGGTCAGGTTCAGCACAAAAGTCTGGGTCAACACAAAGGTCATGGCCAGCATGAGGGTCAGCACAAGGGTCAGGCTCAGCACGAGGGTCGGGGCTAGCACAAAAGTCAGGTTCAGCCCAGGGCCAGGGCCAGCACAAGGGGTCAGCATAAGGGTCAGGGTCAGCATGGGGGTGGGGACAGTGGGGGATCACCACGAAGTTCAGGGTCGGCATGAAGGTCGGGGCCAACAAAGAGGTCGGGGATAGTGGGGTCAGCACAGAGGTCAGGGCCAGCATTGATGTCGAGGTCAGCATGAGGGACAGGGCCAGCATGAAGGTGAGGTTCAGTATGGGGGCGGGGGCAGTGCAGGAAGTCAGCACAGAGATCGGGGTCAGGGTGAGGATCGAGGCCAGCACAGGGGTTGGCATCAAGTGTCTGAGTTATGAGACAGATTTGGGAGGCAGGAAGGAAAGTGCCAGCCGTGGCTGTGGCCGGAGTGGAAGGTGCGGCATAAAACAGACAGCCTGTGGCACCTGGCCCATCCCTTCCTGGGGGACAGGCAGTGGGGAGGTATCTGGGCTCAGCCGCACACAGAGCCGGGCTAGCCACGGACACACTGCACCGGGCCGCGCGCTCGGGCACACCGTCCCCAAGCCCAGCACAGAGCTGGGGGCACGAGAGCTGGGCGCAGGTTCTCACGGGATCTCCTTCTGAGAAGCCTCCCGCGGGTCGTCTAATCCCCACAGTCTCACCCGCCTCTCTCACCTCCTCACACCCTGCAGAGAACTGAGCGGCCTGACGAAGTCCCACCTTTTCTTTGGCGCCTTCCCCACCTCTTCCAATACCACGCATTTCTCCTCGCTCTGAACTGTCCGTGCTGGAAATGACATCGGCGGGTCTGGCCTCCACTCACGGCTGCCGTGTCTGAGTCTCCAGCCTCCTACCTCCCGGGACAGCTTCAGCCCTTCGGGGTGAGCACTGCTCCCACCCAGATATTACAGCGGTTTGGGGCCTTCAGACGCCACGGCACATAAACTGATGTGCAGGCGCAGGTTCACAGAGCAGCTTCCGGGAGCTGTGAGCTCGGACAGCAGCTAGCGTCATCCTCGCACGGACCCCAGAGCTCAGCACAGGGCTGGACAACACACATGGACGGGCCAGCCCCTCACAACAAGGTGGAGAAGGAGGTGAGGAGAACGGGGCCCGAGCGGCCCTGCCCCAGATGCTGTCCCAGAGACGGAAGGAGTCACAGACGCTGTCCTGCTGTGATGAGGTCACCAGCTGACCGAGACTGTCCCCCAAGGGATCCTGATTCAGAGGCAGATGTCCCTCCCCTAAACCCATTTACACAATGCTGTGCCCAGCAAGGCCCGTCGTCCACGGCAGCTCCTCTGAAATCATCCGTCACCGACACGACAGGCGCGGTCAGCGCGTCCTTCGCCATCTCACAACCGCTACCACTCCCTTCCTTAACGTGACGTGCACACGTTCCCTGCGGTTGCTACCTCTTCCTCGTTCAGGGAGGACATGCATCCTGCACGGTCTCAGAGAGACCCCAGCATGCCTCACTTTCTCCTAACAAAGAAAATAATATACATCTAGAAATCAAGATCGTAAGACCCACTCTTAAATTCCTCTCATTGTTTCCTCTTGGAGGTGCTTTCTGCTATGTTGTTTTCCCAAACAGCTTCATTGATTCAGTAATGGTATATTAGTAACGATTCCTGTTTAATGGCTGTATCCTGGGGCTCAAAACTCTGGACACTCACAACCAAGCATGTGCCCGGAGTTGTGGGAAGGGAGAAGGAAATGCCCAGGAGAGACATGACAATGTCACATCAGTGACCATTTATTTGGGTCAAGTCAAGGGTTTGTGTGAGGAAGAGCTGGCAGGGAAAGGGTTTAGGAAAGTCACAGTTGTGATCCAGCCTCTCAGGAACATCATGGTTCGGGTGGCTGACAGGAAGACCGGTCACCCAGGAAGACAGTGAGGTGGAGAAAAGCAGGGAGGGGAGGCGGCAGGCGGGGGGGGTGGGCAAGGGTCTGTGACGTGTGACAGGAGAAAGAAACAGGCCCTCCTGGGAGAGGCAGGACCCCTCACTTCCAACTTCCTGACAAATGTCACCTGCCCCAAGCTACAACCCACTGCGAGAAAACACATGTGCGTTACTGCACACCTACAGGAGTGCACACAGATGTGCATACACAGACTTCCATGGGTGCACACACACACATATGCATACCTACATGTGTACACGCAGGTGTACATGTGTGTATGCACATGCCTGCACGGATGTACCAACATGCACACATGCACACAAGAATGTGCACATCTCTGTGTAAGCACACCACACACGACCACAAACACGCATGTGTGCACACACAGGTATACATGTGCACACTTGCTTTGACACACATAAACATGTGCACGCACATGTTCGTGCACACCTGCATGGCTGCACACCCACATGCGTGCATGTGCCACGTGTGTGCACATCTTCAGTGGTACACACCCACATACATGCATGCACCCATCTGTATGCACACATCTGCAGTCATATACTCTCACACACACACACACACACACACACACCCCATTTCTCCACTGTGGACCCCAATCTCAATCTGGGGCAGCAGGACGGTGCTCCCACACAGGGCTGGGAAGGTAAGGTCTGTTCCCCGCAGAGAGATGCTGCCGTGCGTGTGGGCCGCTGTGTGGGTCCTCCGTGGCAGCTCCGTGGTTGTATACAGTTGTGGGACCTCAGTGTGCACAGTCCCCAGGCCCAGCTGATTCCCCCTCCAGGGTCCACACTCAGGTGATATCACAGGGCTTCCTACCAAGTGTCTCCACCACCTTATCATCTTTAAAGGAGCAGTGTCCTGAGCATCCTTCACACACACTCCCACAACCCAGGCACTTTTTAAGCACCACTACACAACACTCCTCACGGCTGTGGCGCCTCATGTCTGAGAATAACATAATGAGATCCCCAGAAGTTCAGTCTGGCCATGTCGGGAGAGGAGATTAGTGCAGCAGACAAAGAACGGGCTGAGGTGGTCTCCCTTAACAGAGGACCTGCCTTAAAAGCTTAAGAAACATCACCCAGAAGTGTGATTTTCCCAATGTGCCTCTTCCGTGTAACCGTGGCGTTAATTAAGGCAAGCAGAAATGCTTACCCAATTACTGTAATTACAACATAAATTCACAACACTTAAGTGCTTTTAATAATCCAAAATGAGTTCACAGTTAATATCAACTATTTGGTATGCATCATTAGCAAAATGCGTTTTGGCAAAACATGCCTTGTCATCACATTGGCTGTGTCAGGTACACAAAGCCGGCCCCAGACATAAAGGGAAGTAGGTGAATTTGAGAATTTCCGACCGATTTTCCAGCTCCCACCTTGGCCAACGGCAGATATGCCAATCCCTCTATTTTGGAGCTTCTAGCCCCGAATACCCAGGACCTTCCTGCTGCTCACGAACTATCTAAGCCCTCCCCGTACCACACAACCCTTCCCTCTGGCTCCCCCCGGACCTCCAGCGCCAGTGCAGCCGCACCCCTGAGCACAGAGCAAAACCAACAGGTGCGCCTCTGAGGAAGGGACCTGAGAAGTGGGTCCAGGATGCAGGGGACACTGAGAGAAGGTGGCGGCCTCAGCTCCCCAGAGAACCTGTTTTCAACGGCAGGACCAGCTCCCACTGAAGGGAGGTGATCACAGTGCCGGGCTGTGGACGGGTGACTCTGCCTGTAGGGCCCCTCCAGGAATCTCAAGCCCAGCACACTGACCTGGGACCCGAGATTCTTAGCAAAGCATCCAGGTGGAAGCCGATCAGGAACATGCACCTTTAGCATCGAAGGAAACCAGTACCTGCCATTTGTCCGGCATGGAGGATGCACCACCGGGAGCCCCGAGCACGGTATGGGGACAGCGTCGAGAGACCCCGTCTGGAAAGTTTCAGAACTAACAGACAAGATGCTGACTGAAATAACCACATGGAGATGTGACAGGGCCCCCAGGGGAGTCCCAAAGGCAAACACCACATATGTGGGTGGGCATCTGGAGAACCTGGGGTCTCGGACACAGCTGGCGGGGACACAGACACATGTGACCTCCATACAGGACAGCTGGCAAACTTCCTCAAGAGTCACACCTACATCTGTGGCCCGGGAACCACCCAAGAGAAATGAAAACACACGTCCACCAAAACACGCCTTACCCACGAGAGCCAAACACTGGTCACGACCCAGGAGTCCTTCCACAGAAGAACAGAGCGGGATGTGTGCATTAGTGGACCAACCCATTAATCACGAGAAACAAGGTACCTATACGTTCCACACCAGGAATAAACCTCAAGACATTCAGATACAATGGAAGGCACCAAGCACAAGACACTGCAGGAGACAGGGCTCCAGTTTGTTTTCAAGAACATATGCAACTACTCCACGGAGAGGTCAGGCGTCACCTCTGGGGAGAGGAGAGGACTTTCCAGAAACAGCACAAAGGTTTCAGGGATGCTTTGTCCTGTGCGGGGCAGTGGGGACATATTATCTGCACTTGTTCAAACTCCCTGAATTGACAGTTAATGCCTCTCCATTTCACTGCATGTAAGCTACTCCTCCATACAAATATACACACGGAGAGGGACACCCGACGTCCTGACGGAAGCAAATTTCAGTGCAAGATGGTCTCTGCAGACAGAGGTCCTAGCGCTCAGGGAAGGCTTCACAGGCAAAGGTGACAGGAAAGTTGCTGTTCACCATCGGAACAGCGTGGGCAGGAGGGAATAGCTCACGTCAGGCGGCTTCGGGGGAAAGAAGGCCGGAGACAATCAGTCCGCAGGGGGCGGCACCGCTAAACATGGGCAGGGGTGGCTGCAGAACGAGGCAGGGGGCAGGCCAAGGAATCTGCGCTGTCCTCCGGGAGGCTGGGAGCCCCGTGGTGAAGGATTTCAACCAGGAGACACCAGGATGGAACCCGGAGCGTGAGACACTAACGAGAGGCCGGGCCAGCTCGGAGGGCAGGGAACAGTCCGCTCAGACTGGAACAGCGACCAGGGAGGGCTGGCCAGGCTCTGAAGTCAGGCAGCGGCTCTGGGCACGAAGACACGGGAGAGACTGCTCCTTCCACATCTCCTCCTCCCCAGACCCCAGACGTCAGGCTAAAGGTTTTTTTGTTAATTTTTTAAATTTTTTATTCATTTCTGAGAGACGGAGACAGCATGAACAGGGGACGGTCAGAGAGAGAGGGAGACACAGAATCCGAAACAGGCTCCAGGCTCTGAGCTGTCAGCACGGTGAGAAGCCGGCGCCTGCCATCAGGCCAGCCTGACTTCAGAAACAAGGACAGGTAACCAGGCATCGGCCGGCTGTGGAGGAAGGGCACCCAACTCAACCAACGGGAAGAGTCACAGAGAAACAGTGCACGTACAGGAGCATGGTCAGGAGCACCACCATGAACGCTGGCCTGGAAAGGACCCGCGTGGAGGTGCGCACCAACCGTCACAGAACAGAACAAGCAGAGCGCCTGTGCGATCACCCGGGAGCAAATCAGTGGCTGTCAGGGCCCGTCGAGGATCCCACGAGAAAACTGCACAAGATGCACGGACATGAAGAACTACTCCAGGGAGTTCAAGTGTGTTTCCAATGCGACCTTCGGAAGGGAAACGGGGGGAACGCAGAGGAAAAAAGAAAGGAGAAAATGCCCCGGAATAAAGGAAATGCAGCAGCTTGAGCTGGGAGGAGCCCGCTGAGCACCCAGTGGCGCGAACAGGAAAGCAGGCCGCAGCAGGAGGAACGGCCCACGGGGGGACCCGCGTGCGGAACCGGGTGGGGGCAGGGAGGAAACCTGACCCTGAGTCAGGCCCGCAGTCGACGGGACTCCACTCGCGTCGCCACGTATGTGTCAGCGGTTTCCAAGGAGAGTGGTTACGGATTCTGATTCCAGTGCTCAGTAAAATTAGATTTTATGTGGGAATAAACATATTTTTAGTCACCCAGGGCTCTAAAAGCTTTCCCACTCACAGATGTGAACAAAGAGACTGTTCAGAAGAGACAACAGCAAAGGGGAAATGAATAAAAGCTGAGAAGACGATGTGGCAGAGGAGCCGGTGCAGCGACAGGGACCCGCTGCTCACCGCTGCTCACCGCCGCGCACCGCCGTGCGGGGGAGGGGGCCTGGGGGGGACGGCCGCATCCCGGGTCCTCGACCAAGGCTGACAGAAAGGTGTGAGTCACACGTGTTTGATGTAAAGACGCTCCGGCCCGTGCAGGGAAATGCATAGGTGTCAGTACCATAGCACGCCAGCCCGCAGCGCGTCACAAGAACACCCTCCGACGGGGAAATGGATGGATGGCTTGGCAGAACACTTCCGGCTTCTTTCAAAAGGTATTCGCTGCTGGCTAAGCGCTGGGGTAACACCAGCATCACCTCCCATTTTTCACCTGATGTGAACATTATGAATCAAGGGGAATTTGTTTCTTTTATAAAAGATTGTTCACCTTAAGTCCATTGGTGATTATCTTGGTACTTAACACCATGCTACCTGCCCTAAATCATGCAATAAGACCCCCCCCCAAAAAAATGGGAATAAAACTCTGGAAGGAGAAACATGAAATTAGCACTTACAATTTATCCACTTAGAAAACCCAGGTAGAGGGGCGCCTGGGTGGCTCAGTCTTTTAAGCAGCCGACTTCGGCTCAGGTCATGATCTCACAGTTCATGCGTTTGAGCCCCGCGTCGGGCTCTGTGCTGACAGCCAGCTCAGAGCCTGGAGCCTGCTTCAGATTCTGTATCTCCCTCTCTCTGTGACCCTCCCCTGCTCACGCTGTCTCTCTCTCTCTCAGAAATAAATAAAAAACATTAAAAAAAAAACAAACAAACCCAGGTTGACACCAAATTAGCAAGTCTTCAATAAGGAAAGAATACAACAGTACAGTTTAAAAACTTGGAAAAGAATATGAAAATGTCACTTATTAAATACCGATGTGTCCCACAAATACTAACATCGAATAAAACTTCCTATATGCAACCTCCCTAGTCATCTTGGAAATTTAATGAAACCGATGGTACAATGACTCCATCAAAGTGCTAAAATCTGAATTGGTAAAGACAGTGTCTATCAAAGTTATACATGAATATAACTCACGGACTCAGCAATTTCACAGTGAGCAATTGCACAAATTCAAAAAGAGGAGTATGCAGCAAAGATGATCACACCGATGCCTGTCCTAGATAAGCACGCCTCACCTGCGTGTTCAACAGGGGAACGGTTGCCCAGATGACACATCTGCTGTGAAACACGGGACACACGCAATACAGTGAACTAAGGGACCAAGCGACATGGTAACTGTGCAATCCCTGACCCCAAACCAGAGCCGCTACAAAAGGGGACACAACATAAAACACATTATCGGGTCACCGGACAAACTCGGAGTGCGGGAGGTGGCAGAGATGAACGCACTGCATCAGTGTTGGGGTTACGGGTGATGACGTACGGAGACTAGGGATGAACACCCATGTTCGCAGGAATACGTGCAGCAGACGCAGAGGTGAGGTGTGCGGGCCACGCAAGGTGCTCCACGTGGGTCGCAGGAGCACACCGTGTGCGCAAAGCGGGAGGGAGCGCAGGCGTGAGCTCGGGCGACAACGCAAACAGGGTGAAACAGTAATGACGGGTGAATACGGACAACGCTATTCTTGAAACTTGCCTGAAGTCTGAAACTATTCCAAAAACACAGTAGGTTTTTATGCACGTATGTTAAAATACAAAGATCTATTTGGCCCATTCAGTGAAAAACCAGCTGCAGAACTCTGTGTAGACTGATCTCAATGACGTTAGACATGTACACAGGGGCACCTGAGTACACAGTCACAATAAACACGTGTATCCATGTAGATGCACAGACGCACCAGCATCTCATACGCAGGTACAGTCAGAGAGGATGAGAATTTGGAGAGTTAAAATTCTGCATGCAACTGTGAATTATCTGCAACATTCTAAATCTTTTAAAAACACTTTTCTTGTGGGGCACCTGGGTGGCTCAGTCAGTTAAGCGTCCGACTTCGGCTCAGGTCATGATCTCATGGTTTGTGGGTTCGAGCCCTGTGTCAGGCTCTGTGCTGACAGCTAGCTCAGAGCCTGGAGCCTGTTTCAGATTCTGTATCTCCCTCTCTCTCTGACCCTCCCCTATTCATGCTGTCTCTCTCTCTCAGAAATAAATAAAACATAAAAAATTAAAAAAAAAAACACTTTTCTTGTTTAAATTGTTTTTACTTGGGAATACTAACAGAAAGGGAGGAAAGGCCAAGATTTAAAGAAAGTCATCAATCTCGAATTCTCTGAGGTTCCTGGTGTGGGGAACCAGCGGGCAGTCTCACAAATCACGGAAGGCATCCGTCACTCAGAAAACATGACTAAAAAACCAGCAGCGGTTACATGTGGGTGGTGGGGTTACAACCCACCACTACTTTCTTTGCTTTGCTTTTCAATATTCTCCAAGCTCTCTAAAATGTGTTTGTATTACCCTCAAACTTGGAAAAATTATATAAAATGAATAATGTTTACTTTACCAAGTAAAAACTCCAGCATTAACAATAACACAAAATGGCTGGAGAGTGGGTGAAGGTGAAGGTGAAGGTGAAGGTGTGGAGAGAGCCACTGTTTTGCTTCCTGGACAGAAACAGAGCCGTGGGGAGAGAACTGCTTCCTGCCAGCACAGACCAAACAGATGTCCTTGTGACGGAAGGCCTTTCAGAGTCTGGCGTGGGGATGATCCAGCACCCGAGCGGCCGGCACCATCCCTGCCAGGTGCAGCCACTCATGCAGGTGCCCATGTGTTCAGATCCACGCTGCAGCCTTTCTAGGGGGTCTTCCAGGAGTGAAAATCACGAAGGAAAATGAGGGGCGTGTTCCAGGGGCATCCAGGGGGCTCAGGCAGCTAAGCGTCTGACTTTTGGTTTCAGCTCAAGCCATGATCTCATGGTTCGTGAGATTGAGCCCCACATCAGGTTCTGTGCTGACAGTGTGGAGCCTGCTTGGGATTCTCTCTCCCTCACCCTCCCCTGCTCGTGTTCTCTCTCTCTCAAAATAAATATACTTCAAAAAAAAGTAGAAGTGTGTTCCAGCACACTCGAGGGCCGGAGAAGGAACACAGATCCCAGACACATAGACTCGCTCCTTGTCATTCTGCTTAATGTGGCTCCAGGTTCCTCGCACCCAGACAAACCCCTACGTGCCCCCCTGAAACACATCAGGCATCTGCGGCGTCATAAACACCTGCTGGCACGTTCTTGCCTGCCTGCCTCGTTCTCCGTGGGCTCTGCGGCCAAGCCAGATCCACCTCCTCCGTGGGCCTGTGAAGGGGACCCTCCCTCCCTCACCTTTCTCCATCTCTGTGGCTCTGTGGAGAGAGAACGGAGCTCCCACGTGCCCCACACTGTGAGGTTACTTGCTTATGACAACTGTGCGAGGATGCTACGGATTCCCACCAGAGAAAACTGAATGCAGACACCATGCACAGCTACTCAGTGGGAAATCAGGAGTAGTTCTATGTGACTCTGTCTGCAGCCCATGATCCGCGACCATGCCGGGCCACTCACCTGGGACACGCTCATTCTATACAGACCCGTGACCACATCCATGAGCCACCTCTGCAGCCACTGGGCCACTCACTTGGGACACGCTCATTCTAGAGAGACCCACAACCACATCCATGGGCCATGTCTGCAGCCACATGACCACCCACGTCCAAGCAGGGCCTGAGTCTAATTCACCTTTCACACAACAGAACAGCTCACTCCCTAAGGGCTGGAACACAGAGGTTACGATGTGTCAATGACATGGCCTGCCCCACTCTGGGGGACATCTAAAATACCACAGTGTGTTCCTGAAAACACAATGAGAACTACCCTCCTGAAGAGTAATCTGCAACTGAGAGTCAGCCTCTGCATGAGACACTGTTCAGAGAATAAAAGGCAAACTACAGATGGGGCCTCTCTGCAGTCACATATCCAACAAGGTTTTATGCATCCAGGACATATAAAGAACTCCGCAAACTCACCAGGAAGAAAGCAAACCTCCCACGCTTGAAACGTGGGGAAAGACTAGAACAGTCGCTTCACCCAGGAAGACAAATGGGAGCAGAAGGTCCGTGTGCACCTGCTCTGGTTTAACAGACCAGGGCCCCGTGTCACTGGTCCAGACACAGGACTGACCACGCTCACTCCCCGAGGCTCACAAGCACTACACAACGAAGCCACACGGAAAACAGTAAAACTAGGCAAGGGGCACCTGGGGGCTCAGGCAGTTAATCGACCAACTTTACCTCAGGTCATGATCTCGCAGTTCATGAGTTCGAGCCTCACATTGGGCTCTGCACTGACAGTGCAGAGCCTCCTTGGGATCCTCTAAGTAAATAAGCTTTAGAAGAAAAAAATAAAGGGGCGCCTGAGTGGCTCAGTCAGTTGAGCGTCCCACTTCAGCTCAGGTCACGATCTCATGGTTTGTGGGTTCGAGTCCCACATCAGGCTCTGTGCTGACAGCTCAGAGCCTGAAGCCTGCTTCAGATTCTGTGTCTACCTCCCTCTCTGCCCTTCCCCCACTCACGCTCTGTTTCTCTCAAAAATAAACATTAAAAAAATTGTAAAGGCTTCTTATTGAAATACTGTGTGAAGTAAAGGAAGGATGCCTGATTTGAGGATAATGTGACTCCTGCTCCCTGGTGGCACCCATGGGTCACGCTGTCCTCTCTTGCACTCTCTGCCATCAGAGCCTTGTCCTCGGCTGAGATCCTTCACCAGCTGACATCGAGTTTATCAAAGGTGTAGGTGATATGTACACTTCTTGAATCTCCTCCACAAGACACAAGTGTGCCTGTGAGTCCCCACACAACACTACTGGGAATGGTGTGGGACCAGCAAACCAGACCCCAGGGGCCGGGGCACCACTGACTGGATCACTTGAAGACGGGCCCTCAACACCTCAGAAACAGCCATTTCTCTACAGGACAACAACTGCTGTGAGAAAGATGCAGGGCTGGACTGAAGATCCAGGGGGGGATCTAAAAGCCTCGGATCTGCCCAAGTCCAACACACTTCATCACCAGTGAGCACGCTTCTGACCAGAAGTCACCCTACTGATAAAGAGAGACATATTCACTACTAAGTGCATGGCATGAGGTCTAATATGATCCATTTGTATGGCGGGGGGGTGGGGGGTGGCAGGCAGACCCTGACAACATCTCCTCAAAGGAACAGGTCACTCCGTATGCACCATCCGAAATTCTGAGCCAGCATGATTCTGGGCTTCGAGGTGACAAGGTCACCCGAGCTGAGTGGCTAAGGCCTGATAGGACTGATTTGGGTCTGTAAGACTCAAAGCAGACAGCTGCCACCTCACCTCATGTGGCCCCTTGGCTGCACACGCTGCCCGGGTGCCCAGGGAGTAACCGCGAACCCAGGCTCCATGTGCAGACTCCGCCCTGGCATGCTGGCCCCAGGCATGTTCTTGTGAAAACCCGCTCCCGTGGCAGAAATTCTCACGCAGGCCGTCAGCCCCATGTCAGTCGGCCTGGGCTCCTACAACCAATTTCTCACCGCTCCGGAGGCTGGAGCCCAAGAGCCCGGCGCTGGGGAAGACCTCTTCCTGGCAGCCGATGGCTGCCTGCTGGCTGCACCCACTTCCTCCTACAAAGATACTGATCCCATTGCGGGACCCAAACCTCATGACCTCATCTAACCTTAATTATGTCCCAACAGCACCACCTTCGAATTCTATCTCACTGCGGTTAGGGCTGCAGCAAGTGAATTTCGTAGGAAAACAAACATTGGATCCGTAGCAAGGCCCCCGATAAAATCACCTGGAATCTCAGGACAGAGTCATCTGGGAAGACAGGGCCCAGAGCAGCCAGGTGGGGCCACCCCACGGAGGGACACAGGCCGAGAGGACCCCGCACGGCACCGGCTCCCAGCTCCTGCGAACCAGCCCCGTCGCCAGCTTTACCCAAACGAGGGGATGCGAAGCAGGTGGAGCCGTGTCTGTGAGCGATTCCCTGACCTGAATCTTAATGGATCCACTGCGCCCTGCCTTCAAATAAGCACAAGCCAGAAGAAAGGGTGTGCTCTTCAAAGGAAAGAGAAGAAAAGGAATTTGTCTCTCTTAAAAACTACGAGTGTGTTGTCTTACAGCTGTGAAGGTCCCAAGTGGAAAATCAGTCCCCCTGGACTACGGAGTCTGCGGGGCTGGCTCCTCCTGGAGGCTCCAAGGGGAAATGTTTCCAGGACTCGTCCTCAGCTGGACGCGAGCACAGCTGTTAGTGGTGGGTGACGGGCACTCGCACAGGGTGCCTTCGCATCTCAGAACGTAGCTGCTGCAGCGGTGCAGGAAGCTCGCTTCCCGGAACTAAAGAAGACACACGCACCCATCAGGACTCTGGTGTGGCCGCGGGTCCTACAGTGATCTGAACAGAGGCAATTCAGACAGAGTTCGTCTAACATCTTCCAAGGAAGGACCCACTCATACAGACGGGGTAAAAACTATCAGGCGGGAACAGGAAGCACCAAGTAAGATCTGATTTGTGAGAGAAAATTGTGAGCCACTGATATCAAAGAATCTGCTTGTTTATCTAAAATAATATCCAAATTCTGTAACTACTTTGATAACATGAAAAAAAATAACAGAAAGGAGGAAAAAGAAAACTAAACAAAGAGATCCCAAAACATGTCCACCAGGTGCTGCAGGCAGGTCCAGAGACAGAGGCGGCTTCTCTAGCCCAGGGTGGGGGGACAGGGCGGTCACCGGGCCCCCGAGCACAGGGCTGCAAGCACACCTTCCAGTCACTGTCTCTCCCGGCATGAAGCCATTCCTCACTGACCTCACGGAGACGGTATTAAAAAAATTAAGTTTTATAATTTTTTAACATCAATTTTTCAAGAGTGTAAGTTAAGCAATCATCCACTTGAAATGAGTTGATCGCACGGAAATGCCCTTTCTCACGCATCCCTGTCGCCTCGATGCCAGGCTGCTCCTCAGAACCCCTCCCTGTGCTCCATGCAGCAGCATCACCGTTTTCTGGGCATCCGTGGTTTGTGTGTCTCTACCTTTCATGAATGGCACAGGCATCAGGGACCGCATCCACCTCACGGGGCCTCGGAGCCGTGTCAACGTGCCCAGAAAGTGCCCCCACACGTGCAGGCACAGGAAGGTCCACGTGCCTCCAGGGCTGGAAGAGAAAGCTTCGGACCTTGTCAGTTTCTGAACCCGATGCTAACTCCATCGTTCTTTCCAGAATGCTGGCGTGGGGCTGAGCCCAGGAAAATCCACGCACAAGCAACGGCATGCTGGCGAGTCGCCTGGCCGGTGTGGGCCCGACCCGTGGCATCTGCCGGCGTGCACACTCCCCCTGGGGCCCACCGCGCGTGGCCCACGCGAGACCCGGGGGCGCAGAAGCGGAAGAGCGGCCACGGCCACCGCCTCGGCCACCGGGCCCGCCTGTCAGCACAGAGCGCGACAGGCCGCGGCCGGCCGGCTGACGAGAGCCGCGGGAGGGGCGCCACCGGCCGGCCGGCTGCGGGCCCGCGTGTCTCGGGCGGGCGGCCCAGGGCCCCGCGCGGCCGGCGGGGCGGGCCCTTCGCTGGCGCTGAGCCCCGCACGCCCGGCCCCACGCCCGCCGCTCCTGCAGGCGGTGCTCGCGGGGCCGGGAGCGCGGCGCGGACGCGACGTGAGCCCGGGAGGGGTGTGCGCCGCGGGGAGGCCCCCAGGGAGGAAGCCCGAGAGCACGCCGGGCCCTGCGCACGGCACACGCGACCACGGCTTCCAGACGCACCGGTTCCCTTCGTCCCACCCCCCGTGAAGGAGGTCACACACGGCCGGCTGTACCCTCCCCACACCCGGCGTCACACGGCCACCGTCACACACCAGGCGGACAGACGGCGCCGGTCTCCAGAGACCTTCGCCCGCGGGTCTTCCACAGGCTCCGGGACGACCGTCACGTGCGCGCACGCGCGGCGGGACCACACACACACACACACACACACACACACGGCAGGATGACTATCACACGTACACGCACGCGCGGCGGGATGACCATCACGTACACGCACACGCGGCGGGATGACCATCACGTACACGCACACGCGGCGGGATGACCATCACGTACACGCACACGCGGCGGGATGACCATCACGTACACGCATGCGCGGCGGGATGACCATCACGTACACACACGCGCGGCGAGATGACCGACACACGTATACTCGCGCTCGGCGGGACGACCATCTCACGTACACGTATGTACGTGCAGCGGGACGGCCATCCCCCCCGCACCCCTGCGCATGCCAGGACGACCGTCACACATACACATCCGCGCGGCAGGACGACCACCACACGTGCACCACGTGCAGCAGGATTACACGTACACCTACGTGCAGTAAGACGACCGTGATATACGTACACCTATGAGCGGTGACACCTAGAATCCTAAGTCTAGTGGTGGCACGTGACATAAAATCTTGTATAACTTATTTACATGGAAATTTTGAGATAAAACTTATGTCATCCCCCTCTCACATATCAACAGGAATATAAATGTGACACCAATTGCACACCAGCCATCATCCCCTGGAAAACATAGGAACAAGTTCATCCTGAAGCTTAAAATGTTACATTTTGCACTTTTGTGCAAAATTCTTATTTCCATCCCACCTTCCCCCACAGAATTGTATCCCACTGTATGGTATGTTTAGGTTTAAAAACCTTCTCTCTTGGGGCTCCTGAGTGGCTCCATCAGTTAAGGATGGACTCTTGATTTTGGTCAGGTCATGATCTCTTGGTTCATGGGATCAAGCCCCTCACTGGGCTCTGTGCTGACAGCTCAGAGCCTACTTGGAATTCTCTCCCTCCCTCTCCCTCTGCTCCTCCCTCACTCCTGCTCTCTAGCTGTCTGTCTCAAAATAAATAAATAAAACTTTTAAAAATAAATAAATAAAAGACTTCCTTCTAGGGTGCCTGGGTGGCTCGGTTGGTTAAGCATCCAACTCTTGCTCTCAGTTCCGGTTATGATCTCAAGGTAGTGAAGTGAATTGAAGTCCTGTGCTGGGCTCTGTGCTAGGTGGGAAGTCTTCTTACCAAAAAAAAAAAAAAAAAAGACATTTTTTCCTGTGTGTACACACACACATACATGTGCATACATACCTGTATGTACATAAAATCAGAAATGTAATTTTAAATTTTCTGTGGCAAAAATGCTAAATGATTAAAAATTCTATTTGACTAAATTATCATTACTCTTAGTAGTACGTAATTGGGCCTAAAATATAAATACACTAAGATATTTGGTAAGTATTAAATACTAAAATTCAATAGGAAATACATCTCTTAGTGAGATGGATAGAGATTTTTCACAATTCCTTAACGTATCCATGGGTTACTATTATTTGTTAGTGAAGAAGACAGCTGGGCGCCGATGACTTTTGAATGCTATAAGCACTGAGAAACTGAGATCACATTTAAGTGGATGAGGAAGTAGCATCTTGTTATGGCAACAACTCTCAACTGTTGTACCTCCTTCAGAAAGAAGGTACAACAATTGTCACCCAAAAGTATTATTGTCTGATTTTAGCTGTGTTGAAAGCAAGAAATTGGAAACCAAAAAATTTTAGCCATTCATCACAGCCATCAACTTCCTCAACAGAGAGTCCAACACCAGCACTGCCCCTTTCTCGTCAAGGCGCTTCTCACCCAGGCGATGCACCTCTGGAAGACTTACGATGGGCCCGCAGGTGCACACATGCATTTTATAAGATGAGGGAAAGGGGGCAGGAGAACAGAGGGAAAAGACATAGAAGCACAATTCAGACACTTTCTCAGAATAGTATGTCTTAGGAGGGGTACCTGGGGGGCTCAGTGAGTTAAGTGTCCGACTTCCAGCTCAGGTCATGATCCCACGGTCCATGAGTCCGAGCCCCATGTCAGGCTCTGGGCCAACAGCTCAGGGTCTGGAGCCTGCTTCAGATTCTGTGTGTCCTTCTCTCTCTGCCCCTCCCCACTCACACTCTCTCAAAAATAAAATAAAAACATTAAAAAGAAAAGAATGTCTTAGGAAATATCACACATGAAACGTAAGATCAGGGAATTAATTCCTTAAAAGTATCTCATATCATGAAAATGCAGATTTAGATAAATCAATAAAACAGAGTCTCTGTCACATTCAAAATTGTCAAGAAATTATACCTCTTTGGTACCCAGCTTTTTAAACTCAGAAAATGGTCATATTCTCCCATGTATACAAGATCGTGACATTACTTTCAAAATTTGAAAACAAAGACTAAACCAAGATAGAGAAAGGAAACGTTAACATGCATTTTAATTTCTTTACCAGTGTTCTCACTGAAACAAGGGCTCAAAGGCATAGTGGGGAGACAAACCATATTCTACGGTGGTTTTGAGCAATTGAAAGTGCTCGGTTTTAACAATCTTCATTGCTGCTGCAGAAGCACAGTTATTAATATGTGGGGTATTTCAGGAGGAAGTTACAGAAAACATTCGCAAGCAAGCAGCATTAGGGCTTGCCTCAGTAAAAGGATTCCGTCACTGTTACATTATTTCCTAGAAAAAGTGGACTCTGTAATGCAACTCCAGTGAACTGTACGCAGCTTTACTTAATCATGGAAAAGGGGAGAACTTCCCAGATTGTTACAGGCATCCCGCTGTGCTCATTCTACTCTCTGGAATAAGGCAGCTGAGCCCATCACAATCTCTGTCACTAAAGCAGGCACCAGGATGTTTGGGACGCATACCTCATCTCTGCTCATCTGATAGCCGACACCACAGTGAAAGCTAGAGAGGCCCCCAAGTGTCCTTGAGGAGGGACTGTATCCAAGACATATTCCTAAAGGAGTCAAAGTAAGCATGTGACTGGCAGACAATAAACCCTCATGACTTAATAATACACTGTGGGCAGCACAAATAAGTCAGAAGCCATCGGCTGAGAAAAACAGTTGATAAAACTAGTCCTCTGGAGGAGCTCAATTAGCTGGGGATAGAAACCACAACTTCAGGGGCGCCTAGAGGGCTCAGTTGCTTACGTTTCTAACTCTTGATACTGTCTCAGGTCATGATCCCAAGGTCATGGGATCAAGCCCCACGTCAGTATCCCTGCTTGGGACTCCCCCTCTTCTCTCTCTGCTCCTCCCCCACTCATATGGCATGTACTCGCTCGCTCTCTCTCAAAATAAATAAACATTTTTTAAAAAAAGGACCACAACTTCAGTGTGTTGATATGTATTGATTTGAAGTTTCCATAATAATAATTTAATCCAAATTTCTCAATTCTACCAAGAATTAAAATGTTTTATTGAGCATTAAAATTAAGTGGTACAAGGAGATTAAGAACTTAAGAACTAAAGATGCTTAGCTTTAAAATATTCATTCACATGAACTAACACAAAGTATCCTAAATTACAGTACTTAGGTATCCATACAAAATTGAAAGTCTGATGAGACAGAATATTTATGATTTGTCATCAGTTCCAGAGAGTGTGGGACTTGCAGTTTCAAAGGAGAATCTGAGCCAAAAGTCTATCCATGTATCAGCACTTATTACGAGTTATTTGTGGTATGAGCAGAAACCAGTGTATCCCCCTATCTTTTGAATGATAGTGACATTATCTCCTAAATGCATTCAACTTTTTAACAAAAGAAACAAAAATGATAGCACAAAAATTAGGTTAAGTAATTGTTGCTGTGGAGAACCCTAACAACACATCAAGAAGAGAGGTCTAGTTCCCATAGCAACAATCAGACAGGCCTCTAGACTGATTCTGTACCTACAATTCTGTGACTCTAGAAAGGAACTGAATTCCTTGACATATCCGTGAAGTGTTCGGCCAAAACACTGGGTCTCACTGATTTCCTTTTTCCCTTTTGTGCTAATGATCTTAGAAGCCATTAGCACCTTCATCTTCTGTCTTTCACAGTATCAATGTGGTACTTGGGCAACACTTCATTTTTAAGAGGGCTGTAAACACTAAAAACATTAATTACAAGAACTTAATCATTGTTGTAGTGAGTCTCAAATGCTTTCATATCTTCATTCATTGTTTGCATTCCTAAGCAATGTAACACAGACACACACAAATCCCTGAGGTAATATCAATTATTTTCTTGGATGTTCTTTACTCTCCTGTGAGTATCATCCAAACTTGTTTCTTACCTAGACCCAAGAAATAATTACAAAATATGTTAACAGCATTTAAACAATGAAGAAAATATAAGCAAAAATTTTGAACACAGATTTTTAATATCTAATTTAATGTATTTATAAAGTTGACACTATTAGGTGTACTGTGCCAAGCATTATAGTACTTATTAATAATATAAAGTATTAACAACAAAAAAGACTAGTAGAAATCCTTAACAGATAATGATTTACTTTCATGTAAATAAGGACTGTGCAATAATAAAAGTTAAAAAACTTGTTATATATACAAACATTCATTCATATGGGCTGCTACAATGCTAAAAAACATTTTTAAAATCACGAGCCACTACACAGCTGCACGGAGAGAACTCTGATTTCTCCCTAAAGGCGAGTTTCCCCTCACACAAAGTTTAATGCAAGTGAACTGACCTCAGGATACTTTGGGGTCTCCTCTGCTGCAGGAGCGATGCCTTCTGGGCCCCAGAACAGGGTGTGATCTTGCGGCAGAAGGAGAAATACTTGGCACCAAAGCTCCTAGATCCTTTAGGATTTCTGATTGATGGGGCTGGGGTGGGAGGGGCATCTGTTGTTATGCCTAACAAACCCCTTTCAACCACACCGGAGTTTATGCTAAGGAGGTGGGGGGAGGGGGGGACTAGGGCCTGGGAACATTGAGCCCCACCCCCACCTCAGAGGATGGGAGGGGGAGGTGGGGACCCAGCCCACAACCAGAAGCTAATGATTTAATCACACCTACATAAACCCTCCGTAAAAGCCCTAACAGAACCTCCCAGAAAACTGTCACCTGAGGGGTTTGGAGAGATTTGTGGCTGGTGCACAGGGAGTGCAGGGTGCTGGTGTATCCACCCAGTGGGGAGAGGGCGTGGCAGCTCTGCCTCCACCCTCCCTACCCCCTGCCGCCTTCTGCCTGGGGGCTCCTGAGTGGTATCCTTTATCATAAACCACAAAGGTAAGTAAAGTGCCTTCCAGATTTCAGTGAGCCACTGGCTCCTGGGAACCCAAATTTGTAGCGGGTCACTCAGGAGTACAGGGGACAATCTGGGGGGAGGAAGGGAGGGCCCTATGGGCTAAGCCCTCAGCCTGGGGACCTGTGCTAACCCGAGCAGCTGGTGTCAGAACAGGACTGAACTGCATGTCCAGAAAGTTGGAGAATTCCCTAGTGGGGGAAACCCCTGCATATTTGGTGTCAGAAATGCTGTCGGGGGCAAAAAAGGAATCAGAGGTATGAAAATGAAAGAAAGAGGAACAGAGGCTGTGCAAGATACAGAGGAAGAAAAATAACCCTGGTTCCCTGGTGGGAACATTCCCGGCTGCTGGGGAAGGCTTGCCGCAAGGGCTGCATGGCCCAGGATGGCAGAAATAAGATTCTGGAAACCAGAGACCATAATCACAACCAGTTGGTTAGAATAACTTAGCAGATCTATCAAAATACATAATGCATAATCACCTTCGCCCATTATATCTGGAGATATTCACAGCTGTGCTGTGACACCTACGAACTGGAAACCCCTGAACAGAGTGTGTTAAGGGCCAGAGAAAGCATTTTCTTGCACTATCTGGCCTGTAGTACCATGCAGCCACTAAAAGGAGAAGATCCATGTGTACGTACGTAGAAAACCCTGCCATGTATACAGAAAAGTGTGCAAAGTTATTTGCAGGATACGTACTCACATCTACGTTGCAAAAGCCATTTGTGGGTAAAGAACCAGGTCCAGAGGCACTGCCCAGCACAGTCCCCAGCAACCCCGTGCTTCCTAAGCACCTGAGGCGAGCTTACTCCAAATGAGACGGAATGGAATGGAAATCATGTTGGATTTTACAGACTTAGGAGAAAAGAACAGGTAAGAAACTTTAACAATTTTATAAGGATTATAAAGTAATATTTTAAATACACTGTCGTAAATAGGCTATTAAACTTAATTTCACCAGTTTATTTTTACTTGTTTTAATGAGAGTACTAGTGAATTTAAAATCAAGTATGTGCCTCCCTTCCTATTTCCGTGGGACACTGCTGGGTAAAGGAACACTTGCCCTGGATTGGACTGGGCTGCCTTAGCTACACTAGGTGGGGGGAATCTCCTTTCTTATATACTTGGTGCAGGACATTTGAACCACTTCCCTAACTTTTAAACAAAATGACTTTTAAAAGAAAAAAAAAAAAAGGCTTCTGAAGGTAAATCTGTTGCCGCCAATGCAGGACAGGTCCACGCAGGCAGCCAGGGCCGCGCCAAGGTGGGCAGTGGGGGCAGACGGTGCTGGTGTTACCATCACCACCAGCTAACCTACCCCGATTAGAGTAGTACCGAACACCCTTGAACTCAGGACTAGGAGTGACCCCTGTAATCCACATGTTTGGATATGAAGCAGTTAAATGGCAAACACTCAGTGACAACCAGCAAAACCGTTTTAAACCCGGCTACTGTGGGCACCAGGCCCTGAGACAAACTGTAAGGGCTTCCCTCTGCTCCACAGGGGGATCGGCATAAGCTTCCTAGGAAAGTGATTTTGATCCAGGCGTCGGCAGAGACTCCCCGTTCCTTCTGTGAGAAGCGTTTGCCAAACGTGTGTGTTACACAGTTACGCTTCTGAGGTTTGAGTTTTTGCACAACATTCTTGGGAGGCACGGTCAAGGAAATATGGCCAGAAAAGGAGAAATACACAGGACGAAGTTTTCAGACTATTTGGAAATTTCAGAAAAGGAGAAATACACGTGACGAAGTCTTCAAATTATTTGGAAATTTAAGGGATTTTGCGATTGCTGCTCAATGCTGCCATAATTCAGGAGGAGAGCGTGACGAGCCCCTGCACCGAAAATGAATGCGGAGCTGGAGCAGGAGAGCCAGGGCAGAGGGCAAATGCTGGGGTCCAGAGCTACACTCGTATCGGCTCCTGTGCTGGGTCACATCATGATGCTTCCCCGATAACATGTGTCGACTTTGTTCAAAGCCCCAAAGCAAACAGACCATCCACACGTAAGATTTTTTAACAGTCCTCCACCGAGAAATGCCACACAAAGTACTGACCAAATTTCCCTCTGGACATGAGAGAGCCCCTGCATAACTATTCATGTAAATTGCTGTGCTTTCTTACAGAGAATCACTTCCAAACCACATCAGCCTTATGAGTCCAATGTTATGTCCTGTATGTCCTATGACGGACAGCAGAGATTAAGTCCTTATCAAACTGTGTGACGGCTGAACCCAGTAACCACAGGCCGCCCACCCATTAACAGCTCTGACGGCACGTGTGTTCACAAAGCACACACAACTTGGCGAACTTGTCAAAAACGTCAGTGTTCACCAACTTGGCCAGTGAAAGGACTTCCACGTGGGGAAGGTCTTCGTGTCAAAATGGAGACAGAGGTACTGGCCCAGACGTGTTCAGAGTCCACGGAAATCGCTAAGGGAACACCCAGTGCATCACAAAACCAGCCGAGACGCACGCGGGATGTTAGTTCGGGGCCGGTCTATGAAATCAGAGAACACGGGGCTTCCTGTGGTCTCAACCTGCAGCTCCGTAAGGGGAAAAGCCTTTTGGTCATCAGTCCCAAAATCCAGAGTTGTGGACAAGCTGCCACTATGTGGGGTGTAATTACACAACTCAGATGTGTGACCTGCTTCTCCGGGTGAGGTGGCAAAGGGCACTGAGCACGAGCAGCTACTTGCCGGCCAACTGTATCCGCGAGCTGGGATTCACCATTTCCACGTGAGCGCTAGACAGCTCACCATTACGTCCCAGCCTCTAGACAGGTCGTGAACAACCTTGTGCTGGGCAAGTTAATTTGAATAAATTGGACTAAAGTAGGTTTCTTGTTTGCAAAAACATACACAACATGGAAGATCTCGAAGGTACCGGGAGGAAAAGGACACACGAATTTAAGGCGATATCATTCACACCTGCAAATGTTGGCCTCAGTGGCTTGCTGGTGTAGACGCAGAGGACACTCTCCCAGACAGAGCTGCATTTGTGACTCGGCAATGCACACACACCCCTGCGGCTGTGGAAACACCTTTGGCTTAAGCCGCATTCCATTAGTGAGGCTTCCCCTTCCCCGTGTCCACCGTATTATGTGGAACAGCCACGAGGCTGCCACCAGAGCCTGTGGACACAGGGAGCATGGCTCCCTGCTGCCATTGAGCTGTCCCATGTGATGGGAAGAACTCCCCTGAGTATGACAGGCTCTTGTCCCTGCACGGGTGTGGAGCGAGAACGCCAGTCTTCCCGCTGTCCCTGATCTGGACAGCTCTGCAGTTCACGGTGGCCGTCCAAACGCACTCTGCAGAACCTGAGGGCTAAGCTTCATCTAAATAATTCAAATTCTGGGGGCACCTGGGGGGCTCAGTCGGTTAAGCACGTGACTCGTGGTTTCAGCTCAGCCATGATTCGTAGCTTTGTGGGCTCAAGCCCTGCATTGGGCTCTGTGCTGACAGCGCAGAGCCTGCTTGGGACTCTGTCCCTCCCTCTCTCTCGGCCTCTCTCTTCCCCTCTCCCACTCGCACAGTCTCTGTCTCTCTCAAAATAAATAAACTTTAAAAAAATAAAAAATAAATCGTTCAAATTCTAATAGTTTCACTCTAGATGTCTGTAACTCATCAAGATTCTGAATGAATGTCAGCTGAAATTTACTCCTCTGCTCCTTCCCAAACGTCATGAAGATTTACTCATAAACCAAAAAAATAAGACCAATATCAAAACATGGAGGCTTATAAAGAAGATTTACTGCGTCATTTCACTAAACAAAGTATGTCACGGTCTTCCTGCGTTCGAGGTCCAGGGTACACTTCCTGGGTCAGCCAGCTTTCTCCCAGTGGGACTGACACCCACCGACGGCCTAGAGACCAGCTCCTTTCAACTCTGCTGGGTATCTGCACGGAAGTTCTGGACGCCAGGACTTCTTGCTTCTGAGATCCAACACTGCAAGCACTCCATAAATCTTCATTTTGTAGAAGCTTAACTTTGAATTACAAATTACTCTTTGGTATTTTGCTGTTTATCACTATCCATTAACCTTAGGAGATTTTTGTGCTGACCCTCTTTCTCTGGAGGGTCTAGGTGATGACACTTGCATCCCTAATACGGACTGACCGCCTGCTACGTGCCAGGGCCCACGCCTCGCCATCCACACACCATCCTCAATATTCAATGACATTCCTTTGGTGTCACCCTCAGTTTACGGACAGGAGGCCTCCTCGGGGAGGGAAGAAGGGACAGTCCCCATTACGAGTGCAGGCAGATGCCTGGGTTCAGCCCGGAGTCCATCTCACCTGAGGTTCTACAGGCCCCACAGACCACTTCCCTCCCACTCCAGACACAACCCAGTACATAAGCAACAAAACAAGATGATTCATGAATTTTCTATTTTAAACTCATCCTAATTTTAAACCCAAAGTTTTCAAATCCACATAGGTTTTAAGTGGTTAGTGGTGCTAGGTTTGCAATGTTGCAGTGGCTTAATAAGAGGTTAGTTATGTCAAAGTTATCAACACATGCCACTTCTGGCTTCAGGGCTAAGTCACTACAAACCTACAAAGACTTGTGGAAACCTAAAGCAAAGCAATCCAAACAGCAGTGATTTGCCTGCATGATCATAACAGTAAATGTGGATGACGCCACCGTAACACAGTGGCTCAGAAGTGAAGCCCACCGAAGATCCGGGCCTGCGGGGAAGCTCCAGCTGGGCTCAGCGACTGTGACCGTGACCCCCTCTGAGAGGTGCACATGGCTCTTATGGCACAACGTCCACTCCACCTTCCCTAAATCAGGTGACAAGAAGGGGACCTCCAGACGGCTGAAACATGGCCACAGTGACAGGGCACTGCAGCTTCGCTCCTGACTGCACCCCCAGAGCAGGAAGGAACCCAGAAACAGAGCCAGAGAGAATGAGCGTCCCCCAGTCCAGGCGGCACAGCGTGAGTACAAGTCAGGCGAGCAGTGTGTTTCTGAAGGCATCAGTGTTGGACTGCTGCTTAAAGTGTAAAACACTCTTTAAATACCCGTATGAAGAGGCTGTTTGTTTTATTACCACAGGGCACCAGGAAACGTTCCGCTACCAGAAATGGCTCCCAGATGATTGAGTTTACTGAATTTGGTAACAACCTGTAATCAGTTGCTAATATGAAAACCGTTCATCACCAGCACCCACCTGGAGCTGTTTCAGTCCCAGAAAATGTCCGGTGGTTCCTGTGCTCTCAACGTCTACTTTAAAGATGCTCTACAGGGCGCCTGGGTGGCTCAGTCCATTAAGCATCTGACTTCGGCTCAGGTCATCATCTCGCGGTTCGTGGGTTCGAGCCCCGCGTCAGGCTCTGTGCTGGCAACTCAGCCTGGAGCCTGCTTCAGATTCTGTGTGTGTGTGTGTGTGTGTGTGTGTGTGTGTGTGTGTGTCTGACCCTCCCCTGCTCACGCTCTGTCTCTGTCTCTCAAAAATAAATGTAAAATTTTTTTAATAATAAAATAAAAATAAATAAATAAATAAATAAAGATGCTTTGCAAGGTCTCCTGTTACTCCTACAACTGGTGTGTGAGCTCCTCACGCATGAGAACTGACTGACTAGCCAAGTGTGTCTGTGCATTTCAGCCTCCTTGATGCCCGGCCTTACTCCAAGGGCAAGGCTTGAACGTGCCGCGTGTCCTTCTCGTCTCCTTGCTGGAATGAATTAAGGTTTGTCGAGAGAACACCACAGTCAATTCCAGGAGCAGAGCTGGGGAA
The DNA here is from genome assembly GCF_003009895.1 of Hyaena hyaena. Lineage (NCBI taxonomy): Eukaryota > Metazoa > Chordata > Mammalia > Carnivora > Hyaenidae > Hyaena > Hyaena hyaena. The sequence continues at coordinate 88,884 of NW_024081969.1, read as the reverse complement.
GGGGTCCTCGCAGGGAAAGTGTCCTTTGGGAAACACAATTCACAAACAGGAACAGCCACGTGAAAAGGAAGAAACACAGCCAACAGAAGGGGCCTGACCAAGCTCCTTGAACTTAATGTCTCTTTCATAGAAGCTCAAGTGCCTGAGAAACTTCATCATCCACAACCTCACAGCCCGATGCTGGCTCTCATGGGCGCCTGATGCACCAGTCGTGGCTCAAGAGGAGGAAGGACTTCTCCTGAGTCACTGCTTCCTATGTCCCTTTGCTACTGTCTCCCCCACTTTGCTACTGTCTCCCCCACCGTCCACCCCTAACAGTCTGGGCCATTTACTTTACTAATAAAATAGCACATAAATAAGAAGCTCTCAAACACTTTCCAGTGAGTCCACAGGAAGAAGGCGTCCATTCCCGACTGCATCTGTTAACTGTCAGAAAGCAAGCAGTGAGGTTGAGGATGACATAGTTCTCTGGAGCCTGATTCTGGGAGGGTAGAACGTGGTTGGTTAATTAATGAGCCTCATCCTCTGCAGACCACAAGGTCTCCACCAGCACCTGGAATGACCGTTCCAGAGTATCATGCCGGGTTCTCCTCACCCAGGAAGAAACGTGGACCTGAAAACCCCTGCCTCCTAGCCCAACAGCCCACACACACGGCATATGCAGACAAAAGACTGACATACAAGGTGGCCATCAATCCACTATCAACATATATTTGCTCTGCAAATTCAGCTCATACCATGGTTCAATTCTGGCAGTCATCAGACTCATCTATTTGACCTCAAGGAGTGCTATGTTCACCTAGAAAAGGGCGTCCAAGATGACCGTGACTTTACCGTGCATGAGTGTTTGTATGGGCAGCCAGCCTACCCGACCAGCTAACTGGGAGAAGAGTGTGTTCTAGATCCCACACCCTGGGTGTGTCTGTGCGTGCACAGGTGCAGGCATGTCCATGTATGCAAGCTTGCAGGCCCGTGAATGAGTGTGCATTTGTGTACACACACGTGTACATGTGCACTGGTGTTCACACATGTGTGAGCATGCAGGCAGATGCCAGAAACGAAGAAGAACAGAAGGAACAACACCTCACATGTATTTTCTCCCCTTCAAGTTACCCCTCCTACTTCCTCGGCCTCCTCAGCCTTCACAAATATAGTACAAATCCACCACCCCTTAATGCAAAAGTCCAAAATTCAAAAGGTTCTGAAAATCACAAGTGTGTTGGCATCTCATCTGGCAACAAAGCCTCACTTTCTGCCCTTCCCAGAAAGGGAACGACTGATGCACACTAATGTGAAGTAATGCATCTTTCTTTACCCTGCTTGGGACGAACATCACATATTCCAGCTCAGAAATATTAACATGCGGGACAACAGGGTACGGCCCCAGACCCCACGCAGCATGGGGAAAGGTCAGTCACCTCCGAGGGGGTGGCTGAGAGGACCTGGGCCAGTGCTCCTGAGGGAGCAGCCCCGACACTCTCATGAGCCCGTGTCCCTGACTTCCTTCTGTTCACAGCATCTCTACCTCCTCAACTGTTTACCTTTGCATTCATGTCCTTCTGTTCGTATAGAATGGAAACTCCCCAGGACAGGAACTAGGTTTGTTTGCGCTGTATTCCCAGAATTTAGTGCGTGGCAAACACTGCAACTTCATAAAAACCTATTGACTACGGTTTATTTAATCCAGAGATTTAAATCTACACAACTCTGAAATGGGTTTACAGTATATACTACCTAAAGTAGAGAATACAGAGCACAGGAGTAGAATGCTCCCACGTGGAGAAGTAGGATTCTGAATGAGAAGAACTTCTCCTGTGTCCTGCTTCTACCAAATTTCACCTGTGAGTACGTGGAAATATCACATGACTAACGTGGTCCTTAGTTTATTTAAATACGAAACAGAGCAATTCACATCACACAGACAGGAAAGGATATTTCAAGACTTAAAGCAGTACAGAAATACTACTCTAGTCCTTTCTGTGATATACTTGGAGAGGAACATGAGTTTTTTGAAGCCCCAGGTGCTTAATTTCAATATTTGTTAAATGTGGGTTATTTAAGCACCCAGTCTATGATAATTTGTTAATGCAGCACCAACTGACGAAAACAGAGCAAGCCAAGAAGACCAGATGCAACTGTAGCTGCCCACATCTGGCCCATAAAGCAGGCCTAGCATGCACAGATGATCAGGCCACCCCACTCCCAGCTCCAGGCTATGATTCATGGATTTTGCCCCAAAGGAGAGGCAGTCCATAAGAACATAAAACCCCAACGCTCTCCCCAAAAGGAGTGGCTTTATGTGAAACAGTGCGAGAAGCATAAGCCCAAGAAGACTGTCAGACAAAGGATATTTAGGAGGAAACCAATTACGGTAAGAACGGTAGGTCTAAGAAAGCACAAAGTTACACTCGAGGCAAACAAGTTCATCAGAAAGAAGGAGGAAAACACACAGCTAATAAGAGCCCTTCTGGGGTCGGACAAAATCCCAAAAACTAGCGTCAAAAATGATCACTAAAATGGTGCCCAAATAAAATTGGATCTGACACACAGTCTATACCCCTGGGCATTATACAAAACAACAGGGCGATCAGCTGACAGTCAGTGGAGCCCAACAGCTCTGTGTGATACAAAATGAGGCAGAAATGTTACAAGAGAGGAAGAGAGACAAAGCAAACGGGACTGAAACCACTTTTTTCCAAGTGACCATGGGCAAGGCTGTCCACTCTAAAGAGCAACTTAAAAAGCTTCACACTACAGGGGTGCAGACTTCATGAAAATTAATTTTCAAAAAATTAAAAAAGCAAAGAAAAACAGAAGCAAGCCCGAGAGGGAAGATGACTATTCAGGGCTGTCATAATACATTATCTAAAATAGCCAGATTTTAATATAAAACGATGAACATGCAAACAAGAAAATGCAATGTATACACAGAGGGAAGAGAAACTACCTGTTTCTCTGTAAGAGACTACTTACTACCTGTAAGAGACCTAAACGTTAGATTTAACAAAGACACCAAGGCATGCTTTACAAATATGTTCAAAATATTACTAAAGGCAATCACGCTTAGAGACTGACAATGCCTCATCAAATAGAGAATATCAAAAAAAAGCATAGAAATTGTAAAAACAAAACAAAACAACCTAAGTGGAAATTTTTGCCTAGAAAAGCACAGTAAGTAAAGCGAAAAATGCAACTTCAGCGGCTCAGCAGACTTGAGCTGGCAGGAGAACAAGCGACTTTAAGACAGGAAAGGTGGTGACTCAACCTAACGAGGAGACAGAAAGGGGAATAAAGTAAAATGAAGGGAGACTCAAAGAGATGTGGCACATCACGAAGTATATCAACGGACGTGTCACGGGAGTACCTGAAAGAGAAGACACAAACAAAAAAATACCTGAAGAAATAACGGCTGAAAGCAGATTTCCAAATTTTGATGAAAAACGTTACTTACACATCCAAAAAGCTCCACAAAATTCAAGTAGGATAAATGCAGAGATCCATATCCAGATACATCATAATGCTAAAAACCAAACACCATGGGAAAAATCTTGAAAGCAGCAAGAGAATGATTTCAGACACAACGAACACCAAAAAGATGTTCTGAAATCACATCAGAAACAGTAAGTTGATGAGGAAATGAAATGCCCATTTTCAAAGTACAGAAAGAAAAGTACTGTCAACCAAGAATCTTCCATTCAGGAAAAATACTTTTATTTTCAGTTTGTTTTGAGAGACAGAGTGTGCAAGGGAGGAGCAGAGAGAGAGGGAGACAGAGAATCCCAAGCAGGCTCCACAACATCAGCACAGAGCCTGATGAGGGGCTCGATCCCATGAACTGTGAGACCATGGCCTGAGCCGAAGTCAAGAGTGGGATGCTTAACCAACCCAGGACCCTCAGTAAAACTACTTTTCAAAAAGGAAAGTAAAATAAAGAATTCCCAAATAAATAAAAACAGAGATTGATTGCTAGCAGAACTGACTTAGAAGAAATACTAGTTTTCCATCTAAAAGCACGTGACCCATGCCAGTAATCCAAATATATGAAAAATAAAGCAAAAGCTAGCAATACGGAATAGTCAAAATAACAGCCCCACCCCACCCCTGCTCACGTTTCCACATCACAACATCCAGAACCTGGGAATAAGTTGGGTTATGTGCCAAAGGGGAATTCAGGTTGCAGATCAAATTAAGGTTGGTCAGGTGACCTTCAGATGGAAAGATTATCCTGGATTTTCTGAGTGAGCCTAATGTAATCCTTCTAAGTGGAAGGGGGGAGCAGAAGACAGAGAACTGGACAGAGGGTACTATGACAGAGACATGCCCAACATTGCTGGCTCTGAAGATGAAGACTGGGCTTCTCTGAGGCTTCCGGAAACTGCAGGGAGCAGAGAAATGGATTCTACTCCAGCATATCCAGAAAGAACAGTCTTGATTTTGTTGATTTTAGCCCAGTGAGACCCCTTTTAGCCTTCTGACCCCATAAATGTAACATATTGAATTTGTGTTTCTTTCAGTCACTAAATTTGTGGTTATCTGCTACAAAAGCAATAAAAAACCAAAACATCTAATGAAGAGAACTATGTAATTATAAAATACAGTATAAATACATATTACTTCCTTCAATTGATTTTAAAAGAAACTGCACAAAACACATGTATATAATTACATATATAAATATTTACATGTGCCGTTGCATACACACACAACGTATACACATACAACTTATGGTGTCACGTGTAAGAAATCAGTGAGTAATCAAGAGCCACAAAGATTTATGCCTAAATTTTATTCCAAGAGTTGTATGATTTTAGCTCTTGTATTTAGGTCTTGATTTATTTTGAGTTACTTTTTATTTATGCTGTGGGAGAGGAGCCCAACATTATCTGTCTACATGTGTTGCATGTCCAGTGGCTCCAGCATTACGTGTTAAAAGACTATTCTTTCTTCATTTAACTATCTTTGCACCCTTGTCAAAAAAAAAAAAAAAACCCTTGGAATTTCAGCATAAAGACAGACAAACAGACCAATGGAACAGAAGAGAGCCGAAGTAGAAACCACGTCCAATGATCTTTAACAAGGAGGTGAGACTACACAACAGACAGTTTCTTCAACAAAAAATGTTGGTAAAATTGGAAATTGTCATGCAAAAGGATGAAGTTGGACCCTTACCTTACACCATCTACAGAAATTAACCCAGATTTCCTGGGTGGCTCAGTTGGTTGAGTGTCCAACTCTTAATTTTGGTTCAGGTCATGATCCCAGGGTCATTGGATAAAGCCCTGTGTCAGGCTCCATTCTGAGTGTGGAGCCTGCTTGAAATTCATTCTCTCTCTCTCTCTCCCTCTCCCTCTCTCTCTCTCTGTCCTTTCCTCCCTCCCTCCTTCCCTGTGCTGCTCTAATAAATTTTTTAAAAATTTTTAAAAATAATTTAAAATGATTAAAAACCTATATGTCAGACCTAAAACTGTAAAACTCCTAGAATAAAAAATAGGTGCAAAGCTTCATGACCCTGGGTTTGACATGATTTCTTGGATAGGACACCAAAAGCATAGGAAACTAAAGCAAATATATACAAATGAGAATATGTGAAACTTGGAAGCAACCAAGATGTCATTCAGTAGTGATCCATCCAGACAATGGATTATTATTTAGTGATAAAAAGAAGTGAGCTATCAAGCCATAAAAAGGCATTGAGGAAACTTAAATGTATATTACTAAGACAAAGCCAAAGTGAAAAGGCTACATATTGTATGATCCCAACTATACAACATTCTAGAAAAAGCAAATCTATGGACAGAGTAAAACTACCAGTGGTTGTCCTGGATTAGTGATGGTGAGGGGTGAACAGGCAGAGCACAGAAAGTTTTTAGGACAATGAAAGTACCTTGTATGATACTATAATGGTGAATACATGGACTTTGGGTGATAAAGATGTGTCAACATAAATTCATTAATTGTAACAAATGCAACACTCTAATAAGGGTGCTGATAATTGTGGATGCTCTGCACGTGTTGGGGCAGGGCATATATGGGAATTCTCTGTAGTTTCCCCTTAATTTTGTTGTGAATGTTAAACTGCTCTTAGAAAATTTTCTTAATTTTTTAAAAAACTCTTTATTTCGATTAAAAAAAAAAACTGTTGAGGCTAACAAATGCATTCGGTGAAGTTCCAGAATACAAAGTCAAAGCATAAAAATCAGTTGCATGCCTATACTAGTAAAGAGCAATCCAAAAAATTAAGAAAACAATTCCATTTACATTACAGAAGGAATAAAATAGTTACAAATAAATTTCATCAAAAAGGCAAAAAACTAGTATACTGAAAAGTAGAAAACACTGCTAAAACAAATTAAAAGATATTTAAATCAATGGAAAGACATCCCATGTTCAAGAAGTTAAAGACTAAATATTATTAAAATGACCATCCCCATCCCCAAAGTGGTCTATAGATTCAATTCAAGCTTTATCAAAATTCCAATGGTGGGTCTTTTTGCAGAAAGAGATGAACCCAGCCTATAATTTATATGGAATCTCAGAGATCCTGAATAGCCAAAATGATCTTGAAAATGAAGAAGAAAGCTGAATGACACACTTCCTGATTTCAAAACTCACTACAAAGCTGCAGTAATAAAACACTGTAGTACTGACAGAAGACATATAGACCAAGAACAGAACAGAGTCCAAAAGTCAACCCTCACATATATCATCAACTGATTTTCACCAAGGGTATCATGACCATTCAATTGGGAAAGGCTAGTCTTTTCAACATAAAATCCTGGAAAACTGAATATCCTTATGCAAAATAATGAAAATGGACCCTCACTTTATACCACATTCTAGCTCTAACCAGAATGGGACAAAAATCTAGAGTTCAAAACGTAAAACTCTCAGAAGAAAACACAGGGTCACAGTATAAAACTTGGGTATCAATATACAATATCAAAGATGTGAAAAAAAACCCCACAGAATGGGAGAAAATATCTGCAAATCGTATATCTCATAAGGAATTAATATCCAGAATATACAAAGAATCCCTAAACAAAAAGACCAAAGAACACACAGAAAAATGGTCTAAGAACTTAAATACCTATTTCTTGAAAGACGATATACAGATGGCCAAAAAAAAGCATGAAAAGGTACTCAGCATCACTAGTCATTAGGAAAATGTAAATCAAAACACAATGAGATACTACCTCACATCTACCAGGATGGCTATTTTCACCCCGGTTACACACACATCATCATCACTCCCAGGTACATACACATTAAAAATGGAAATCAGGGACTCAGAGATATGCTTGTTCACCCATATCCACAGCAGCATTATTCTCGATAACCAGAGGGTGGAAACCCAAGTGTCTAACAACAGATGAATGGATTAAGAAAAGCAGTAGCTGCACAAAACAGAATATTACTCAGCATTAAAAAAGTAATACAATTCTGAGACATGCTACAATATGGAGGAGCCCCAAAACATGCTAAGTGAGATAAGGCAGACAAAAAACACCCACAAATATTAAATGATCCCATTTATATGATATAGCTAGATTAGGTAAATTCCAAGAGTCAGAATGTAGAATAATGGTTATCATGGGCTGGGGGAGGAGGAAATGAGGAGGTAGTGTTTAATGGGATACTTTTCTGTTTGGAATTATTTTTTTAAACTTCTGAAAATGGATAACAGTGAAGGCTGTGTACTGAACCGTACACTTAGAAATGGTGAAAACTGTGGAGCGCCTGGGTGGCTCAGTCAGTTAAGCATCTGACTTCAGCTCAGGTCATAATCTCCTGGTAAGTGAGTTCAAGACCCACATCAGACTCTGTGCTATCAGAGCCTGTTTCACCTGGAGCCTGCTTGCAATTTTGTGTCTCCCTCACTCTCTGCCTCTCCCCTCTCTCTCTCTCAAAATAAACATTAAAATAATTTTTTAAAGAAATGGTGAAAATGGTAAATAATATGTACATTTTGCCACAACGTTTAAAAAACACTAAGGTCTGATCCATTCTAGAACACGTATGGTAAGTGAAAGGAACTTGTCACAAAAGACCAAATATCACAGGATTCTATGTCCATGAAATGTCCGTAAGAGAACAAGTACATTCATGTTTTCCAGGAGATACTGGGGATGGAGTGACTGCTAATGGGTACGGAGTTTCTTTTGGGGGTGATGAAAATGTTCCAAAATTTACAGTAGTGATGTTGGCATAATTCTGTGAATATACTTGCCAGCATGGAGTTGTGCACCTTATTTTTTAAGCTTATTTATTTTGGCAGAGAACACACACATGCATGAATGGGGTAGGGACAGACAGAGAATCCCAAGCAGGCTCTACGCTGTCAGTGCCGAGCCCGATGTATGGCTTGAACTCATAAACTGTGAGATCGTGACCTGAGCCGGAATCAAAAGTCAGACACTTACTCAACTGAGCCCCCCCAGGCGCCCCTGATTCCTACACTTTAATTGGGTGAATTGGATGGTATGTGAGTCATATCTCAATAAAGCTGTTATTTCCTTAAAAAAGGAAAATATATGCCCAATCTCTCCTGAGTGTTTGCGCAGTCCAGGGCAGCACTGTGTGCATGGTTTTTGCAAACCAACTGAAAAGCACAGAATTGTATAATTAATAACAGCTGGTGTTAAGGCATAGCATCAATCATATGTTCCTTGTAAAGTTGATCTTTATATATCCCTGATTCACCTGATGTTAAAATATGATCACAGGGAAAACAGTGTCTAATCAATGCTTGGTCTATCAGTTGTGGGTATATAAAAACCTTTTATGTTCAGGAGACTTTATAAGGTGTCTGCATTACCTCGTGAAACCAGCCAGGCCACGTGCTGGGTCCCAGGTCGGAATACGCAGTTTAAAGATCTGTGACTAAGATTCCCAACCCCGTTCACTGAAGTCCATGGTATACATAACTGTGTTTTCTAATAAATGAAGAACAGGATTTCAAAACACAAAACCAAACCAAACCCCAGAAGACCGCCTGGTCTCCAACACTAAACTCTTGTACCTAACTGGAGGCTTCCTCATAAAAAATGAGCCAGCTGCATGCACGCCTGATTTAAGGCACAGCCTCCTGAAACCTAAAAATGTCATTTTTATTTGAAATTCTTTCCTGTGCATATTGAACAAGTCTGCCTGCCTGTGTTCCAATTATACTCAGCAACTCCATCTCCACCACTCGTCCTCGGCTTTCTGCTTGACTGAAGTGTGTCCTGATAAATTCATACACTGAAACCGTAACCTCCAGGGTAAAGGCATTGGGATGCGGTTCCTTTAAGAGGTGATTAGGTCACGGGGTGGTGATGGGATTAGAGCCCTAGTAAGAGGAGGCCTGGAGAGCTTCCTCACCCCCTCCACTATGTGGGGGCACAGACTGAAGAGGCCTTCATCATACACGGAATCTCCTACTGCCTGATCTTGGACACCAGATCCAGACCTATGCGTAGCCTACAGCATTATAAAAGCCTGCGGGGCGCCTGGGTGGCTTAGTCGGGTGGGCATCCGACTTTCGCTTAGGTCATGACCTCGCGGTTCGTGGGTTCGGGCCCCGCGTCGGGCTCTGTGCTGACTGCCAGCTCAGAGCCTGGAGCCTGTTTCGGTCTGTGACTCCCTCTCTCTCTGACCCTCCCCTGCTCACGCTGTCTCTCTCTCTCCTAGAAATAAATAAAAATATTAAAAAAAAAAAAAAAGCCTGAAAAGACTCAGCCACCTTCTCAGGGGACAACTAGCCTCATTTCCAAAACCTGTCTCCGGTCTATAATACAGTGTCAACATTTGTTGAAAAACCATAAGAGACTCTTGAATACAGAGAACAAACTGAGGGTTGATGCAGGGAGTTGGGTGGGGGATGGGCTAGAGGGTGACGGGCATTAAGGAGGGCACGTGTGGGGATGGGCACTGGGTGTCGTATGTAAGAGAGGAATCACTGGGTTCTACTCCGGAAGCCACGACAGCACTGTAGGTTAACTACCTTGAATTTTAAATTAAAAAAAAAAAAAAAGAAAAGAAAAACCAAATGAATGAACAGAATTCTTTAACACTTTATTTCAAGATGAGAAATCCACTGTGGATGCCAGGGTCTAACTATGTACTTTTAATGTGGCTCCAAGACCCACCCAAAACACAACTAATTTTAGCTTGACCCCTCCAAGGGACCGAGGCTGAAGCCAGGGGCCACGGCCCATGACGTCTGGAATCCTGCCAGCTGGGCCAGCGACATCCCAGTGTGGCCTGTGAAGGTGGAGGCTGGAAGTTCCACTGTCAGAGTCAGCCAGTCACTGCTCAGAGGACCCTAAGAGTCTCCTCTGCAATATGAGGCTTCCTCGATATGTTTCCTGGGGTGCGGGCTTTGGGCTGCCCTGGGTGTTTGGTTCCTCAGGCCCTCGCTGCCTGCCTCTCAGGTGAACACACTGGCTTCCCAATTCCCCCAGAGAGAAGACCTTCACTGGAATACTCTCTTCACTGAGGTCCATCAAATTGTTTCCCTAGCTTTCCCTGAACCCTGCTTACTTCCAAATCTACTCAGCAGTGTGGTGTCTGACTTCTCAGGGGAGCCTCTGCCCCCAGAGACTCCCCACTGACTGCGACCAGCTGCTCTGATGCCTCCAGGCTCAAGTAGCCCTGAAACTTTGCCCGGATGCCCTCAGGCCTCCCTTCCTCATCAGGAGTCATTCTGATCATTTTCCCCTGGAACCAGCTCTAAAGAGGCAGTAGGAGCTTCTCTTCATTCCTTCCTTCCTTCCTTCTGGGGAGCCAGCGGTGGGCTTTCACGGGCCTCACATCCTCTACCCTCTGGAGATTCTGGGCTGAGTCACAGAACCTGTTCCCCCTCCATAAGCAACGGGGACCCTACAGTCAATGGCTGTCATCCCCCCACCCACGATCCTAACGTAGGGTCCCTACCTCCCCCGTCCTGCTTCCTCCTGCTTACCCTCGATTCCCAGTGTGACTCCTCGCACATGCTGCCCAGCCTGTTCTGTACAGGAAACCCGGGTGAGGGCAGCCCTTTATCCTCCAGTCTCCTAAGCTATAGGATCTGAATGAGAGCACGGATTGGCGCTGGAGTTAAGTAAAAAACTAAGACAAAGAGAGGAAATCCACAAGTAGACCCAAGTCTCCAAGAAAACAGGAAGTTTACCTTAAACCACTGTCAGGCGTTGAATGTTGAGAACCCCCAGTTTATACAATTAGACCCCAAAAGGGTTTGCTCTGAACTGGAGTTATAACGACTCAGGGAGGGGAGGGGTTGGCAAGGAAAAGGGAGAGAATCAGGAGCAGGAGAGGAGGTGTGGCCGTGACACCCTCCTCCCCCCCCCCCCCCCAGTCAGTCAGTCACAGGACTGACGACAGGCAGACAGGCGCCCGGGAGACGCAGGGAGGTGAGGGCTCACAAGCAGGCTTCATCTGCCGGTGCGCCAAGCGCTCTCAAGCTGCAGGCGTAGTCATTAGTGAATGTGCAGAGTTTTTAGATTTGCTCTCAAATCAATTTTTAATGTTAAGACCTACTGAGATTTGGGTGGCACTGAGATATCACTTTGAATTCATGAATCTATTTTTACCATTCTTTGAATAAATAAGCATTCGCTGCTTAATACCTCATAACAGGGATGCACCGCTGCTTTGCAGAAGAGCGAGGTCTCCAACCTCTCGGTGGTACCTGCCCTTTGAGCTGCGTGCTGGGAACGCTGTAAACTACCCAGCGCCCTCCCTGTCATCTTACCTGGTCTCCGTGGAAACCAACGACTTGTAGAAGCTTGTCTTTTCTGTCATAAATCTTCAACACACCTCTCCTTGATACGTGGTACAGAGGTGCAAACAGAACGATACGTACAAAACAGGACTAGGGGTGCCATATAGTGAACAAGAGATGCATAATAGATAAAAAGAATTCACTCGAACTGCAGTGTTTCTGCTGGTGATTGTAAGGTACTAAAATCAGGCCTTCTATCAACACATGACCGGACCACCATTACATGATCTCGGAAAAGGCGCAACCTCTCCGAGCACTGGTTCCTCCCCCATAAAGACGGGGACACAGACGGACACCAAACAGGGCTACGCATCAGGTACCTGCCACGTTAGTGTACACTCCAAAAATGATAGCTCTCTGCTTGGTTGTCCTTGAAAATACTAGTCACATCCAAGGCTAGAGATACAGTCTCTGGTTTTGAAATATCTTCTCCCAGAAACAAGCTAGCCTATCTGGCATCTAGGCCTCCTCACCTTTTTAACCATGTGCATGATGCTTAGGACAACTAATTCAGCCAGATGATACCTGTGCATTCAAAATAATTAAAAATAAAGGCACTTTCTGCTTTTGAACTTGCTATCTGTGCATGTGCTATTATTTTATGAATACTTCTGGTGAAACACAAGAATCAGCAAAGGCGACCACGATAAACACACGTGTTTATCTACAACTGAACTGAAACACAATTTAAGCTGCAGAAAGATTTACATGGAGGTTGTAAATAGCCGTGTGGCATGAACTAGGTCCCCCCAGTCTATACCATGAAGCCCTAATCCCAATGTGACAGCATTTGAAGATGGGACCTTTAAGGAAATAATTAAGGTCAAATGAGGTCATTACGGTGGGACTGGTGTCTTTACAGGAAGAAGAACAGACACCAGGAGCAAAAGTGTGCAGGGGAAAGGCCGCGTGAGGAGAAGGCAGCCATCTGCCGTCCAGGAGGCCTCCCCAGCCGCCAACCCTCCTGGCACTTTGACCTCAGACTTGCAGCCTCCAGAACCGTGAGGAACAAACGTGTGTTGTGTGAGCCCCTGGTCTGGCATCTTGTTATGGCATCACAAGCTAAGACAACCAGATAAAAGATGCACAAACACATACCCATTAAGTAACCTCGCTCTGCAGGGAGGGAGGAAATCTGTAAAACAACCTGCTTCAAATATTTATGTATTAAGGACCAGTGAAATTTGAAAGGACAAAGTGAAATTGGAATTGGAAAAAAAATATTAATTTTATTATCATGTTCTCAATGATTAGTTTTTTTCTCAAATTCTGTGCCCAAATCACCATAAGGCAAATAGGTTGAGGATCACCTGGAAAAGAAACTTCACACCTTAGGCCAATAAATGCAGCTTTCCGTTAAGAACCAACAATATTTTGGGGGCACCTGGGTGGCTCAGTCGATTGAGCATTTGACTGTGGCTCAGATCATGATCTCACTGCTTGTGGATTTGAGCCCTGAATCAGGCTCTGTGCTGACATCTCAGACCCTGGAGCCTGCTTCAGATTCTGTCTTCTCTCTTTGCCTCTCCCCTGTATGCACTCTCATTCTCTCTCTTAAATGTAAATTTTAAAAAAACATTAAAATTTTAAAAAATAATTAACAATATTTCTTACATAAAGCTTTCTATATGTTTCAGCATATAGATCTTTTACCTCTTTGGTATGAAAATAAATTGAAGAAAACAAAAAAAAAATGGAAAACCATCCCATGCTCATGGACTAGAAGAACAAATATTGTAAAAATGTTGCTACTACCCAAAGCAATCTACACATCCAATTCAATCCCTATCAAAATAACACCAGCATCTTCACAGAGCTAGAAGAAATAATCCTAAAATTTGTGTGGAACTACAAAAGACCCTGAATAGCCAAAGTAATATTGAAAAAGAAAATCAAAAGCTGAAGGAATCACAATTTGGACTTCAAGCTGTATTACAAAGCTGAATTCAACAAGACACTATGGTACTGCACAAAAACAGACACTCAGATCAATGGAACAGAATAGAGAACCCAGAAATGGACCCATAAACATATGGCCAACTTTGGCAAAGAAGGAAAGAGTATCCAATGGAAAAAAGTCTTCAACAAATGGTGCTGGGAAAACTGGACAGCTACATGCAGAAGAATGAAACGGGACCACTTTCTTACACCATACACAAAATAAATTCAATATGGATGAAAGAACTAAATGTAAGATAGGAAACCATCAAGATCACAGGAGAAAATAAGCAACAACCTCTTTGACCTCGGCCGCGGCAATTTCTTATTTGACAGGTCTCCAGAGACTAGGGAAACAAAGGCAGAAATAAACTACTGGGACTTCGTCAAGCTAAAAAGTCTTCTGCGCAGCAAAGGAAACTATCAGCAAAACTAAAAGGCAGCCCACAGAATGAGAGAAGATATTTGCAAATGCCATTGGATACAAGATTAGTATCCATAATCTATAAAGAACTTACCAAACTCAACACCTGAAAAACAAATAATCCGGTGAACAAGTGGGCAGAAGACATGAATACACACTTTTCCAAAGAAGACATCCAGATGAGCAACAGACACTTGAGAAGATGCTCAACGTCACTCATCATCAGGGAAATACAAGTCAAAACCACACTGATATACCACCTCCTATCTGTCAGAATGGCTAAAATTAACAGCTCAGGAAATAAGATGCTGGAGGGGATGCAGAGAAAGGGGAACCCTCATGCACTGTTGGTGGGAAAGTAACCTGGTGCAGCCACTCTGGAAAACAGCGTGGATGCTCCTAAAAAAATTATTAACCACCCCAGGGCACCTGGGTGGCTCAGTTGGTTAAGCACCCAACTCAATTTCAGAGCTCAGGTCATGATTTCAGCTTCATGGGTTCAAGCGCAGAGCCTGCTTGGGACTCTCTTTCCTTTCTCTCTCTCTGCCCGTCTCCCACTTGTGCTATCTCTGTCTTAAAATAAATAAACTTAAAAAAAATAGAACTTCCCTATGACCCAGCAATAGCACCACTAGAAATGTATCCAAAGCATACAAAAATGCTAATTCGGAGAACACATGCACCACATGTTTATAGCAGTACTATCAACAATAGACAAGTTATGGGAGAAAGCCCAAATGTCCATTGCCTGATGAATGCATAAAGAAGATGTGGTATGTATGCACAATGGAATACTACTTAGCGATTAAAAAGAATGAAATCTTGCCATTTGCAACAACGTGGAAGGAACCACAATGTATTATGTTAAGCAAAATAAGTCAGAGAAAGACAAATATATGGTTTCACTCAAATGTGAAATTTAAGAAAGAAAACAGATGAACGTAGAGGAAAGAAAGGAAAAATACAGTAAGATAAAAACAGAGGGGGACACAAACCATAAGAGACTCCTAAATACAGAGAACAAACTGAGGGTTGCTGGGGCGGGGGGAGGCTAATGGGTGATGGGTACTAAGGAGGGCACTTGCTGGGATGAGCACTAGGTGTTACATGCAAGTTATGAAACACTGGGTTCCACTCCTGATACAAATACTACACTGTATGTTAACTAACTTGAATTTAAATAAATAAAATTTTTAAAAAACGGTATTTTTCACACTCCGATAAAAAATGAGAAAGCCCATTGCTAAGTGCCGATCTCAGTGTTGAGGCCTTTCCCGCACTGATGGGACCCGGAAGGACTCGCTTTTAGGTGGCCGAGGCCCCCAGCAGTGTCACCGGTCACCTGCTGGAGCTGAGTCACCCCGCCCCGGTTACACAGGCTCTCACCAACATCACGGGTGACCGAGCTGCCCCACAAAACCGACAACGCGGTCCTGCAGGCAAGTCTTCTCATTTATCAGTATTTCCCAGGTTGTCACAAAGCATCGCTCGTAAGTACCAACCTTGAAAAGAGATAATGTGCAAATAATGAGTTAGTGTGTGTTAAAAATGAAAAGGTGAAATTAGTATTTCTGAAACGTGGCTTAATTCAAATAGAGTGACAGATGCCACTTGTTTTCAATTGTTTTGTGGCAAGAACACCTACCAGGGGATCTACTCTCCTCACAAATCTGTAGGCGCAACGCGGCGCTGCCGACTACGGGTGCGAAGTTGCACAGCGCTCTCCAGAGCTTATTCAGCTTGACTGGAATTCACGTCCACCGTTCCCCCATTTCCCTCCCCAGCCCCCAGCACCGCCCCCCACGGTCGGACCCCAGCAGTCTGAGGGTTTTAGGCAGCCCGTTTGCCCGCGGCCACGCGGCGTCTGCCCCGAGACGGCTCATGCCCGTGAGCACCACGCCACCTTAGACGCCCCGTCTCCAGGCTTCATTTCCTCGGCTCCCTGCGGACCAACGGGGGCCTGACGGGGACCAAGTGGCCCCAGCGGGGCCCAGAAGAGACATCCCTGTGGCTCTCACAGCGAGGGCCTCGCCCGCACCAGAGCGGGCCCTTCCTGTAGCCAGGGCAACGGGGAAGGAAACGGAACTCTCCGCCCGCCCCTGCTTCTTAGTCACAGTGGCTCGAGGACACGCTGCTCCCACAGAGATGAGAGGTGCATTGGCGACAGCCTGGGGAGGGGCCGGTGGCCCCCGGCCCAGGCAGCACACGGGCAGGGCCCTCAGTGTCGCCTGGAGACGCGGGCAGGTGAACCCTGCTGCGCACGGTTTGATCACACTACCTCCTGACCTGATAAATGTCAGTAATAATTTAGAGTTTGGAAAGTCAGTTCTCATGTGGAATAAATAGTTTCATGATGTGAATACCCTAGGTCTAGGAAAGATAATTTGCATATGACACTTATGTATTCATGTTCTAGATTTTGTCATATTTCTAATATACTTTAAACATAAGAAGCTTCAATTATGAGGAAACAAAGTTGAACACCCTGTCAGCACATATGCCATCGTGTTCCTGAGGGTGAAAGACGACATGTTGTCTGAGGAAGGTCTGAATGCACCTCACTTCTGGGCGGCTCGTTCTCCCTCCAGAATGCGCGCCTGTGACAACCTATCTTCCCCAGGATCACGGCGGCCACGGTCCTGATGACCCCACTACGGCCCGCACTGACCAACTGACCACGGAGGGTTTAGAGACAGCGTACCAAGTTGTCAACGACGGAGGGGGTGTGCCGCCGTGCACGTGATCCAGAAACAAAGAGCTGATTTCTTAGCTCCTCTTCAAAAATAAACAAGCAGGGCACCTGGGTGGCTCAGCCTGAAGTATCTGATTTCAGCTCAGGTCATGATCTCACTGTTCATGAGTTCAAGCCCCGCCTCAGGTGAGCACGAGTCCCATGCCTGCCCTCCCCCCGCCCCCCGCCCCTCACGGGTCCTCACTCTCTCCCTCTGCCCCTTACTCACTTGTGCCCTCTCTCAAAAAATAATGATAATAATAACAATAATAATAAACAAGCAGACAAACGTCGCAGAACACAGCAAGTGAGGGCTGTGGCCTCACCACAGCGATGCGGCTGGCCGGGGAAGGGAGAGACAGAAGGGAGGGTGAAGGACCCATTTTGGAGCCCGGATCCTGCTTCAAGCACCGTGGGAGCTCGAAACACACAGTTCTCGTCAACTGTCACTACAGCCTGTGGAGTGAGTAAGATCAGGGTCCTTTGCGAGCAGGGAAACCAATGTTTAAATTAAGTGACTTACCCCAGGCTCTTAAGGCAGAATGGGGAGGTCAGAATCTGAACTCCGGTTTACGTGGTTCACGCCCACGTTCGCCACTGTTATCCCAAGAGCTTGTAACACACTAGGACACAGGTGTGTCACTCAGCGACAGGTCTACAGACAAAACTCAAACCAAAACTCGGAGGGTCCCCGGCCAACCCGCTCTGATCGCGGAATGGGGTTAGAAAGGCGGGACAAGAGACGGCCTGGGAAGGGAGAGGGGAGGCTCCGGGGGAAAGCGTCTGCAAACAGAAACAGAGATGCTGCACGAAGCTTGTTTTCCACTTCGGGGCACAGACAGACCCTTTTCCACCTTACATTTAAATGTAACAGGAAAAGTGTCCGAGGCAAGAGCTGCCTGCTCTCCTATCCCCGGAAGCCCTGCTCACTCTACTCCTTGTGCCCGGTGTGCGAGCTGGGCCGCTGCTCCCCTCCGCCTGCATCACACAGCATCTTAATTAGGTCATTATTTCTGGATCTCCAGGCAAGAGGGACCCACAAACCCATCTGGAATAACACACGTTTGATGTGATGGTGTGTGATGTATTGTGTGTGCAAAGTACTTAGAGACTACAAAGTATACAGTTTTTAAAATTATTCTCATAGTTAAATGTGGAAGGTCCCTGAAACAGACATATGTCACCAGACTGCAAGATAACATGACAAAAACTTATCTGAGGAGTTCCAATATACCAACAATTACGTGTTTTAATCCTTTAAAACCTAAGGCATAATAGGAAACATTAAATGTCCCAATCACATAGCCTCTTCAAAAATCTCCACCTGTCATCAAAAAATCGCTACAGTGATTATAAATGACAGGTGCAAAGTAGTATCTTCAAGAAAAGGAAGGCATTACTATGTTGGCTTTTCTGGATTTTTCTGATAGAAAGTCTATCACTCAGGAAACCATACACTCAACATCTATCTACACGTTTTGTATCGTGGTAAAACATACAGAACATAAAAATTAACGTCTTAACCTTTTTTATATATAATTTTATTTCAATTTTTTTTTAACTGGGCTCCACACCCAACATGAGGCCTGAGCAAGAGTCGGGGGCCCTACCGACTGAGCCAGCCGGGTGCCCTCCCTCCACCTTAACCCTCTTAGGCTCCCATTCAGGGGCACCGAGGACATTCACAATGTTGTGCAATGAGCTCCACTGCTTACATGCTTTTTAAGATATTGATAACAAGGAGGCTCAGCACACACAGAAATAAGAACACACCAGGTACAATCCTAAGCACCTCCATTTCTGTTAAGATCACGGGACTGCACCCAGTGTGGAATCCGAAAGCCCCATCTGGACCCCAGCCCACTTCCGGCCTGGGTGTGACCCAGGCCCAGTCTGCATGACTGTCGGTCAGAACATCCCCCCACCCCCCTGCACGAGCTGACCCGTCACAGGCGCTCAGTCCCTCCATGCAAGCTCGCGTCTCACGGCAGCTCCAACCAGAACAGCAAAACAGGTAGCACTGAGCCCCCTCAAAGCAGCCAGGCCTTCGCGACAGCTCCCTGACCCCAGCCGCTGCCCACCCCGCTCCCCCACACTGCTTTGCTTTGCTGTGGTTTTCACATGGTGTTTCTGCTCATGTGAAGGCTCCGTGGCTGTAAGGAACACGTGTGAGGACCGAGTCCCTACCTCATGCAAGTTTTCCACGCCCCCTGGTCTGTCCGGGACATACCACCATACCCAGACCGTGCTCTCAAGGGCCTGACAAACGTGCTTTCACCCTACAACCCACTGCACATACTGATGAGCACCGATGCATTCACGACACAGAAATGCACTACCTGGCGCGTCCCCACCTGTGGTAAGGCAGCACTAGGACACCAGTGTCCGTGACTCTCACGTCCCACGTGACCAGAGACCACAGACCAGCAAGCTCTGGTTTTCTTTTGTCTACGTCCTCCTCTCATGCCTTCACCGAGATATACTCCACCTAGCGCACCGTGCAAGTCTGTGCACAACGTGGTCGTTCAGTACGTGTGTGCCCTGTGAACTGAGCGCCACAGGAAGGTGAGCTAGCACGCCCTTCAACCACGTTCAAGCACACAGCACGCGTTATACCAACGTACTGGTACCGCCGACTGTGGTCACCGTGCCGTACTCATTCACCCGTGACTCAAGTCAGTTCCCTCGGACCAGCACCTCCCCACCCCCAGCCCTGGTAACCACCATTCTCTGGGTTCACAGCTTTTCTGTCTCCGTACAAGTGAGCTCATCCTCTGCCCGCCTTCGCTCACTTAGCCTAGTGTGTCAGGGTCCGTCCTCAGTGCGTTGGCCAAAACGGTAGGGGTCCTTCCTTCTGGCGGCTACACACTGTTCCGCTGTGTGCACGCCACAGCTTCTCAGTCGTCGGTCCGTCCGTAGACACAGACTCGCGTCTGTGTCTTGGCTGCTGTGAATAGTGCTTCAGTGACGAGAGGAGTGTAAATGCCCCTTTGGGACAGTGATTTCATCTCCTTTGCATACATACCTGGGATCTTCTTTTTGTATTCTTTAAAAAAATGTGTATGATGCAAATATACAAAAAAAAATGCACACATTCAAAAGTATTGCCAAAGTAACAGGACATTTGGGTTTTTAAGGAATGAATAATAAAAGCATAACTATTATCACTCAAGGCCCGGAGCTTTCTACTGTTGTCCTTGTGTGCTATTTAAAACGAACGGACACATAGTCTTTGTCTAAATAAATACTCGCAGGGCAGACATCATCAGAGTGGCCGCGCGGAGACAGGGGTCTGTAGAGCCACAGATCCTTGTCCCCTAGCGCCCATGCCTTCTGTCCCTAGTAACACTCCCCGAGTTTAACTTCTGTATTGTGCTGGTGGCAAAATGTAGGCAACATAAAATTTGCCACTTTAACCATTTTTAGGTGTGTAACTCATTACATTCGCAATATTGTGCTGCCACCAGCATGAAATCCAGAATCTTCCAACACCCCCCACAGAAGCTCTACCCAGCACAAAGGGAGTCTCTACGCCCTTCCCCGCTCCTGGTCGTCTCTGTTACGCTGTCTGTATGTGTTTGCCTGTTCTAGGCACTTCACGTAACTGGAATTGTACTGGAATTGCTTATATTTCACAGATTTATTTTGCTTAGCACAATGTTATAACATTCATTTATTTTTGAGGGAGAGAGAGAAAGACACAGAGCACAAGCAGGAGAGGGGCAGAGAGTGAGAGGGAGACATAATTGGAAGCAGACTCCAGGCTCCAAGCTGTCAGCACAGAGCCCCACACGGGCTCGAACCCACAAACCATGACATCATGACCTGAGCTGAAGTCGGCGCTTAACTGAGCCACCCAGGCGCCCCGCATAATGCTTTCAAGGAACATCATGTTATACAAAATGTGCCAGAACTTCACTCTTTTTTAAGACTGAATAATATGCCACTGTGTACAGAGACAGCATTGTATTTATCCACTCTTCCTTGGAAGGACATGGGTGTTTCCACCTTCTGGCTACTGTGAATAAGCCACTGTTAACATTTGCATACAGATACCTGTTTGAGTTGCTATTTTTAAATCTTTGGGACATATACTTAGGAGTAGAATTGCAGGGTCACATGGTACCTCCACTAACTTTTAGAAGAACTTCCAAACCTTTTTACCCTAAAAGGTGAACCATTTAAAGATTCCCAACAGCAATGTAGGAGGGTTCCACTTTCTCTTAACCAAAACTTGTTATTTTCCTTTGCTGTTGTTTGAGGTTTTTTGTTTGTTTGCTTGTTTGCTTGCTTTTGACATCTTGTTAGGTGTGAAGTGATACCTCATTATGGTTTTGATTTGCATTTCTCTAAGGACTAAGGATATTGAGCATCTCTTCATGTGTGTGCTCACCATTTGTATATTACTTTAGAGAAACATCTGTTAATGTCCTTTGCCCATTTTTAATTGTGTTGTTTGCCTTTTGTGGTTGGTTGTAGGATTTTTACATTCTGAATATCAAGCCCTTACCAGATATGTGATTTGCAAATACTTCCTCTTATTCATGGACTGACTTTTTATCACTCGATAGTGCCCTCTGATCAGGAAATAAGGCCCAATTTGTCTTTTTATTTTGTTGCCTGTGCTTTTGGTGTCAAAATTAAGAAACCACTGTCATCAAATCCAAGGTGATAAAATTTGCCCTTATGTTTTCTTTTAAGAGTTTTCAGCTCTTACATTGGTACTGATCCATGCTGACATAATGTTCATATATGGCGTGAAGCAGGGGTCCAAATTCATTCCTTTTCATGAGAACATACAGTCTCTTAGCACCGCCTTTTGAAGGTCCAATCTTTCCCCATTGAATAAACTTGGCATCCTTGTCAAAAATTTAATGGCAGTAAATATTAGGGTTTATTTCTGAACTTGCAGTTCTGTCCCATTGATGTACATATCTATCCATATACCACTACCATGTTGTTTTCATAACAGTTTTGTAGCAATTTTGAAATAAAGAGTATATAGCCCTGCAACTTTGTTCTTTTCTAAGAACATATATCTATGTTCTAAGGCATATATCTTAGATATGTGGGCACCACTGAAATTCTATATGAATTTTAGGATAGATTTTTCTATTTCTGCAAAAAGACTGCTGGAAGTTTAGCAGGTATTTCATTGAATCTGTAGATTTATTTGTGTAGTGTTGTTGTTATAATAATATTAAGTCTTCTAACCCATGAACACAGGATATCTTTCCATCTACTTGTGTCTTTATCTGTTTCAGCCATGTCTTATAGTTTTGAGTGAACATGTCTTTTGCTTCCTTAGTTAACTTAATTCCTAAATACTTCATTTTCTTTGATGTTACATAAATGCAATTGTTTTCATTTCCTTTTTAGATTCTTTATTGTTAGTGCACAGAATATACAACTGATTTCTATATGTTAATTTTACATATTGAAACTATGCTAAGTTTATTTTGCTGAGTTTATCAGCTCCGGCAGTTTTCTCTGACTAGGTTCTTTAGTTTCCTTTAATTTGTTTTTAACATTTATTTCTTTTTGAGAGACAGAGCACAAATGGAGAAGGGGCAGAGAGAGTGGGAGATACAGAATCTGAAGCAGGATCCAGGCTCTGAGCTCTCAGCACAGAGCCTTATGTGGGGCTCGAACCCACAGACTGTGAGATCATGACTTGAGTTGAATTTGGATGTTCAATCAACTAAGCCACCCAAGCTCCCCTTTAGATTTCTATATATAGCATCACGTCATCTAAAAATATATTTATTTCTTTTTGATTTAGATTCCTTGTATTTCTTTATCTTGCCTAATGGCTCTCCTAGAACTTTCCAAAACTACACTCAACAGAAGTTATGAAAGCAGGTACTCTTGATTTGTCCTTGATTTTAGCAGAAAATTTCAATCTTCTGCCACCGACTTGTTAACTACAGCTTTTCATATGTGACTTTTATCGTGTTGAGGAAGCTCCATTCTATTCTTAGCTTAATGAGTGCCTTTATCATGAAAGAGTCTTGGATTCTGTCAAATGCTTTTTCTGCAACAAGATGACCATTTGGCTTCTTCTTCATTTTATTAATGTGGAGTATTAACATTGATGGATTTTTCACATCTTGAACCACATTTGCATTCCTGGGATAAATCTCATTTGGTCATGGTGTAAAATTCTTTTACTGTGCCAAGGAATTCTAGTTTGCTAGTATTCTGTGGAGTATATTTCCATAGATATTCTCCAGGAATAGTTACATGTAGTTTTCCTGCAATAGTCTTATCTGACTTTAGTGTTAGGTTAATGCTGACCACATAGAATGAGTTAGAAGTGTTCTCTCCCCTTCAATTTTTTGAAAAATTTTGACGTTAATTCTTCTTTAAATGTTTGCTAGAATGCACCAGTAAAGCCATCTGCTTCTGTGCGTTTTTATTGTTGTTGGAAGGTTTTACTGATTCCATCTCCTTACTACTTACAGGTCTGTTTAGACTTCTTACCTCTTCATATTCAGTCTTGAGAGGCTGTGTTTTTCTAGAAATTGATACATCTGGGTTATCCTTTTTTGGTATACAAATAGTTCCTGACTTACAGTGGTTCAACTTACAATTTTTTGACTTTATGAAAAATAATGAGAAACTAATATGCATTTGGAAGAAACCATACTTCAAATTTTGAATTTTTGGTCTTTGCCCCGGCTAGGGATGCATGGCACAATGACTCCTGTGATGCTGGGAGGCGGCAGCAGCCCCCAGCCCCCAGTCAGCCAAACACGCATGAGGGTGAAGAACTAATAAACTCATAACTATCTATACCCATGCAACCATTCATCACTTTCTGTACTGTAATCAATAAATTACATAAGATTATCGACACTGTCTTACAAAATAGGCTTTGCACGAGATGATTTTGTCCAACTGGTGGCAAATGTAAGTGTCCCAAGCACATTTAAGACAGGCTAGGCTATATGATGCTCAGTAGGTGTGTCAAATGAACATCAACTTATATTTCCAATTTACTAGGGGTTTGTTGGGATGGAATTCCATCCTGAGTCAAGGAATACTGGACAGTTGCTCATAGTATGTTATCTTACAATTCTGTTCAACTAGTACCATACAATTTCTGACTCCAGTAACTTGAGTCTGTTTTTCTTAGTCAATCTAACTAAAAGTTTATCCATTTTGTTTGTATTTTTAAAGAACCAGCTTTTTATTTCATTGACTTTCTCTATTGATTTTCTGTTCTCCATGGGTTTATCTGCACTCTAATCACCATGATCCCCCTCCTTCTGCCTACTACAGGTTTAGTTTGCTGTTCTCTTTCTAGTTTCTTAACATGTACAGTGAGAGTTATCAGGGAGATACAAATCTGAGATCACCTGACACCTGCCAGAATGGCTAGAATAAAAAGGACAAGAAATCACAAGTGTTGGCGAGGATGTGAACAAAAATACACATTCCTCGTGCACTGTTGGTGGGAATGTAAATTAGTACAGCCACCATGGAGAACAGTGTGAAAGCTCATCAAATAATTAAAATACAATTACCATGTGATCCAGTTATTCCACCACTAGGTATTTACCCACAGAAAGCAAAAACACTACTTTGAAAGATATATGAGCCCCTATGTTTACTGAAGTAGTACCGGCAATATCAAGATATGGAGGCAGCCCAGCATCTGTCCACAGATGATGGATAAAGAAGTGATACATACACACAATGGAATATTATTCGGCCGTAAAAAAGAGATGATTTCTTGCCATTTGAGACAACATGGATGGACCTAGAGGGTATAACACTAAGCAAAATGACTCAAATTCCAAATGATCTCACTCATACATAGAATCTAGAAACAGAACAAATGAATAAAAAATAAAAAGCAAAACCAGACCTATAAATATAAAGAACTGACAGTCGCCAGAGGGGAAGGGGTCGGGATTGGGCAGAATGGGTGAAGAGAAGCGGGAGGTCCAGGCTCCCAGTTACGGGATGAAGAAGTCACAGGATGGAACAGCAGGGAACAGTCAGTGGTGCCGTAATGGCGCTGTGTGGGAACAGACGGCAGCTACACTCGAGGTGACCTGCTGGTCACTGTGCTGTGCACCTGAAACTAATGTAACATTGTGCGTCAATGGAGAATTAGGTGACTGATTTGAGATCATTCTCACTTTTAAATGCAGGCATTTCAAGCAGTAAGTTCCTCTCTGAGTGCTGCCTTCCCTGCATCCGATGAGCCTGGGTATATTGTGGTTTTCTATTCATTTGTTTCTTGGCTTCTGACTTCCTTGCAATTTCTTCCTTGACTCATTTGTTATTTAGGAGTCTGTAGCTTAATTTCCACACTGTGGTCTTTCCTTTGTTTTCTTTCCATTACTCATCTCTAGTTTCATCCTTCTGTGGCCAGAAGATACTTGTGTTATTTCAATATGTTGAAATTTACAGAGGTTCGTTCTATGGCCCTGCATTTGGTGCATCTGGAGAGCATCACACATACCCGAAGAGGGTGTGGTTGGCGCTGGGTGGCAGTTCTGCACGTCTGTCGGGCCTTCTGGTGTTCAGTGTGGCCCAGGGCCCTGGCCCCATACCACCCTCCCACATGGTTGCTATACACAAAAAGGGTTACTGATGTCTCCAAGTATTGCTGTAAAACCACTTACTTCTCCACAACAGGATGTACCTTTAATTCTGCCAGGCATTCTGCTTGTATTTGGGGATCTGTTGTTAGTTGCCCGTATGTTTATAATTATTGCCCTTTGTGATGGACGAACCTCTTATCAGTGTGTCATGTCCTCCTTTGTCTCTAGAACCCCCGAGTGTTAACCGGGTTCATGGAGCTCTAGAACCAGAGCCCCGCAAACTCTGACCAGCAGGGCAACCATCACAGCCTGCTTTTACAGGACTCCCACGCCAAAAATGTTTACGTTGTTAAATGATTGAAAAAAATAGTAATAATAATATCACATGACATGTGGAAATTACATGGAATTCAAATTTCAGTGTGCATAATGTTTTATTGAAATACGGCAATGCTCATTCAGTTCCGTGCTGTCTGGGACTGCTTCCATGTGGAAATGGCAGGCGTGAGTGGTGAAGAGGCCATATGGCCTGCAAAGCATAAAATATTTATCATCTGACCCTGTACAGTGACCGTGACGGGAGTATGCCCCTGCTCTTGGATAAAAACCACCTCTCCAAGCTTACCCTGCAGACAGGAAGAACCCCTGGTCTAAGTTCCGAACAGTAAGAGGTCGGTAGAAATGCGGTGTGTGACTCCTAAGATATGTGCTTAGCAACAGGGGGCATGCACATCTTTGTTCCCTCTGATTTTGCTTAGGAAGCAGGTGAGACGGCTAGAGCTCCAGCGTCCAACCCGACCCGTGAGACAAACACACAAGTTCAGAACGGCAGAGCGAGAACACGGATGCCCATATCCCTGATGATGAGGGAATTCCCATAGAGCCCAGGATAGCCTAAGTGTGGTCCTTGCTTACGTTATGGAAAAAGTAATCACCCTTTAAGTCACTATTTGATGATCTTTTTTGGATGTGATAGAATCTCATCTAGATGGATATTCACCTGCCCCTAACTGCTGGTTTGTTTCTTTAAGGTTTTGTTTATTTTAAGAGAAATGGAGAATGAGCAGGGGAAGGGCAGGGAGGGGGGCAGAGGATCCAAAGAAGGCTGTGTGCTGACAGCAGAGAGCCTAATGGGCTTGAACTCATGAACCATGAGATCATGGCCTGAGCTGAAGTCTGAAGCTTAACCAACTGAGCCACCAAGGCGCCCCACTGCTGGTTTATTTCAATGTCAATAGCATAGCAATTAACCCACAATCATGGATTTTGGCAAATAATTATTTGTTCCTAGCACAAAAATTAACAGAAACTACCTCTACCAACAATGGGACCCACATGATTAGAATCACTCTGTGAGAGATTTCTTTCCTTTTTCCATCCACTGTGTAACAGACCTAAGAATATTTTCAACAATCTACATACATACAAAAAGGAAAACAAGGTCTTTACCAAAAATAGTACTTGAAATGTATCTATTATTGTATCATCCTAGTCCTAGAAGGGCCCTTGAAAATCATACAGTTCATGTTACAACTTGTTTTTTGCCACTGAATTATATTTCAAATAAACTAGTACACAATCCTCCCCATACAAAACGCCAATAAAAGCAGAGACGTTCAGTGAAATCTAGGTGAGGACGCTTGAGAACCTACCCACTGTGGCTCCCCCCTAATTCCCAAGTCCCGTGTGCAATGCTCAAACGTTCCCGTTAACACCTGTCCACCACACCTAGTCACTACTGCATTAGTAACAGCCACAAGCTTTACTTCATCTACTCTGGTTACTAAGAAATATTTCTTTCCTTCTAAATCTTCACTTTGCTTTGCATAGATTAAATCACCAAACATCTAGATCTATAGATGTACTTTTTTTTCTTTTTTCTTTTTAAATTTATTTCTAGGAGAGAGAGAGAGAGAGAGAGCGTGAGCAGGGGAGGGTCAGAGAGAGAGGGAGTCACAGACTGAAACAGGCTTCAGGCTCTGAGCTGGCAGTCAGCACAGAGCCCGACGCGGGGCTCGAACCCACGAATCGCGAGATCATGACCTGAGCGAAAGTCGGACGCTTAACTGACGAAGCCACCCAGGCGCCCCTATAGATATACTTTAATACTACTTCTTTTTAAGCTTTGTGGTTTGTATTGGTGATGGAGGAACTGCTCACTGTCCGGGTCATGCTGTCCCCAAGGAGATCTGTGTGATGTGTACATGCCACACTCACCCGCTGAGCAGACAGCTCAGTCACTGACCTATGGTTGCCAAAAGGCTGTGTGTCAGGGCCCTATGCTATGGTGCATGTGACACAGGTCACCCTGTGTGGAACTGGAAAAGTAACCGGCCAACAGCACGTGGCTGAGCTTCATTGCCTAACGATAAAACAGAACAACCTGACCTCAGGTAGCGACACCAGGCCTCGACAGCGCCGCGGCGGCCCAGAGGCTCCAACGGTCACTTCCCAGTTGTTCACCTGTCGGGAGACATCCTAACGTTTGTAGAAAAAGCCTGACAGTTCTTTCTTTAAACACCAACATGGCAAAAGTATACGGTACACGTTTACATACACTTGATGTCATTTCTTTTCCCAAGTGAACTAATTCATAGGAAGTAAGGAAATTACTAAGGATTCAAAAGGTGTTGTGATTAGAAGTAATTCTCTAAACAGAAGTTAAAATAAAAATCTTGCACCACACACTTGCTCATTTTTCTGCAGAGAGAAGCCTTTCAACACTGTAACCTTAACCCACACCTCTGACTCTGACTCGTCTTTGTCGAGACAAAGCGAATGAATGGCAACTGCCTGCACAGAACAATGAACCCTGGGACTCTATTTAGACTCAATGTCAGGAGCTCTGGAAGAAGAGATCATGACTCAGTACCTCACCAATATATTTAAACCATAAGACCTAAATCTGGTTACAGATTAGGAAGCTATACGACATAAATGTCCTATCGGAATGAACTCCCAGGCACTCAAAAGTGAAGCTTTCCACTTAAAAGCTGGAAGCATGGCCAAATAAGGAATAAATCCTAACATTCCAAAACCACTCCATTTACTTTATGCGACTGTCATTTTTGTTTAATTCTCAGTGTTGTTTTACATAAGAAAGTTATCAGTTAAGATTCAAAACTTCAATTAGAAAGATTTTTTTTTTTATTTCAATGTCCCTGATTCTTCTTACTCTCTTCAAATCCAGCTAATGAGTCTTGAGTTCTTTGTGTCTTACGTGCACCCAAGGCAGCCTGGTCCGTATATATTTTCCCATCCAGAGCACATCTGTCCCTCTTTGAAAACATATACTAAGCACTCTGCTAAGCAAGCACCCGATCTTAACCAGCATCCTGTCTTTGCATTGCTGCTGACCAGCTAGCATCGGCTCATGTGTCTAAATCATCTCTGACATTCACCATGGATTTATATCATTATAAATGGTCTCTCCTTAACTCTTATTCTTCCTAGATCCTTTTAGGCAAATTATACTAGGAATGGTCTATAAAGTGGGAATCACACCACAAAACTCCATTTCAAGATGCCATTTATATGCCATTCCTTTCCAACATTCCCTTCTGAGCAGCCCCTAAAAGGACAGCAGTGTACTCCAGACAGTCGATTACAGCCCTCTCAGATTCAGGCGATTTCTCATAAGGACATCTGAGCAGAGAACTCTTGTCTTGATAACAAAAGTATTACTTAAGACGGTAATACTGCACTTGGCTTTAATAAGATACAACTCCTTAAAACTTAAGTTGCTCAAGTAAGCATAATAAGAGCCACAAAGAGAGCGCGTGTTAAGCCCGGGCCTGCGGGCGGTGAGGCCATCCCTCCCACTGCACCGCTGACTCTCCACCCCCGTCCCCAGGCATGACGAGCCTGAGCTGGACTTCCTGGTGGCCCCTTCTATCCTCATCCTCAGATTCCTGATTCCAGATTCCCTAAACTAATAGGTCTTTCACAGTTTTTTCCCCACCCAAGTGGCCCTTTGAAAAATTCTGAATAACTACCAAAGCACTACAAATGATTGAATTCCTGGAATATGGTAACAAATGCCGTTTTAAATTAAGCCATTACCTCATTCTCTTAAGTGTACCCAATGGCCTAGAGATGGCCATAGCCATGGGAGGCCCCCCACCCTTGGGGCCGAGGACACTGGGCCACAAAGTGGACATGCCCCTGGCAGTTGGCGAGGTAGCAACGAGGAATCAACTCTCTTTAGATCTGTGAACCAAGCAGTTAGAAATCGTACATTGTTACTTTTACTCCTTGACTCTTAATTCCTCTCCATTGACCCCGGAGAATTTCATCCTGAACTAATATATTTTAAGCATGAAAGTTTTTACTGACTACCGTTTCATCTGTCCCTACAGCAAAGATTATATGTAAGTGAAGTAAATGTACGTTTCAGAACATCCTGTGTCCAGGAGATTCCAGTGTTTACACAGATTTGGGGGGTTTTGAAGTAAGTATGAGAAACCATTTTCACAGAGCCAGCATCCTGTTACAGTAATGTCACCCCAGCCATGGATTCCCACGATGTCACATGCCAAAGCTCACAGCGATCTCTCACCTGCTCTCAGTGATCCACCAAATGACAGTACGATTAGGTTCTCCTTCAATTTTGCTGAAAACAAAGAATTCAGAACAGCCTGACATTACCTGGTCCTTAGAGCCACGGACTCTGTCACTTCTCACACCAGAGTTCTGAGTTTCTCAGACACGTGCCCTCCCCTCCCCAGGTCTCTACCAGCCGGGGCTCGGCAACAGGTGCAAGTGGGGACGTGTAACAAGAAGTGTGTGGAAAGGACTCCTCCATCTGAGGCGCCTTCTCAAGCATTACCGCTAAGGAGCGGAGGGGGTGTGGCCAATGGGTAATGTTACGTGTCTTCTGTAATGCAGGACCCTTGCCTACGTGTAACACGTGCTCACACACACACAGGAGGAAGTCTCCGCCTACTATGCTGGCTAACACCCTGCTTTCAAATATTGACGGAAACGTTCCCCGCGGCAGACACACACACAGGACTTCTGCTTCTCCAGCTCAAAGCCACCAACACTGACTTTTCCAGTATGTCCATGTCTACTTGATGCATAGATTTTCTTAAACAATGCCATGGAGAAATGGAAAAGATAATCTTACAGAATTTGGGCCAATGTCATAAATAACAATAGAAACAGATCTATTTCTGATCACATCTGATCTGGGATGATTAACTGTTTACTTTCCTTTACATCCTTTTCCTCCAGAGACCCCATTAAGTGACCACAGGAAAGGAGTCTAATGAAAAACAAGTCTGTGAAGATGGGAAAGTAGGTGGGGCCCAGTGAGCCGGCACAGGCCGCAGGAAGCGGAGGTGGATGGGCAGGTGGCGGACGGTACAGGCACATCAGCAGCAACACTGTTGCTGAGCAGAGGCTCCGGGGTGCCCAGACCAGGTGGCAGCAGAGACAGACACAGACCTCCCGGGACGATGGGGGAAGAACCCACGTGATCGGTTCACAGCACGCCTGGAACACAGTGAGGAGTGCCAGGCAAAGCTTAAAGCATCACCAGGGACCTCATATCCCTCCACACAAAGTGCCTATCAGCCTGGCAACCAAACTCACAAAAGTGGACCATTCTTTTCAAAAATAAAATTAATTTACTGTAAATGAAGACCTGAATTCTAGAATCTAGGGGTTCTCCAGCAACACGGCCCACTTCTGCCCAGCACCCTCAGGAGAAGACCACCTGGTGATGAGTTCTGTTTGCAAACTGAGAGCCAGAGCCAGAGCCAGAATGGAGAGAACGAGCAGCCCAGGAACCGCAGAGGATAAAGTAGCTATCTTAACCTCCTCCAAAAACGAAGGCAAATTAGTCTCCACAAGATGGGCGCCTAGTTGTTAGGATGAGTTCCACATCCACACAAGAATTTGGAGGGAAAAAAAAACAAACAAACAGCAGGAAAAAAAAAACCAGACGGGAAGAGATTATCAAAGGAACAGTACATGAGTGCTTACAAAAGCCAAAGGCACATAACTATTAACCAGAAGAGTCCACGCAGCCAGGCATCCTGAGAGGGGAAAAAACCTACACCCACGTACAGCCCTTCATGAATTTTTTAGAACACAAAGATAAAGACAAAAATCTATTTGCAGAGAGGAGAAATCACTTAACCAACAAACAAGAATCAGACTTTCCAGCAACAACACTGAATTAAAACAAAGGAAACATGCCTTCAAAAGTCATATGCAAAGTTATTTATAGAGTGTAGAATTCTATACCCAGCCAAACTTTCACACATATGAGGGCAGACAGGCAAGATCACAAAATTTACTTTGTACTCTTATTTTCTTAGGAAATCACTCAAAACTGCACATTAATAAAATGAGGGTAAAAATAGAGACAGAAAAAGTTAAGAAATTTAAGGGGCAATAGGTCTAGCCAGGAGAGAAATGAAAGAGATGAAAATGCCTGGAAGGCAATGAAAATGCCTGGAAGGCAATGAGCCCTGAGTGAGCAGAGCTTCAGGAAGTAGCCCCTATAGATGGGGGAAATGAGGTGGTTTCAGGAGAAAAATGGACACTACCCCATGAGCATTTGGAACAACTGTAAAAGGCAATAAAGAAAAAAAAAAAAAGCAAGAAAGGTAAACACCATCAGAAACTTCAGGCAGAATAAGCAGCTGCCTGAGAAAGAAAATCGACATGCACCAGGCAGCTCTGCCCTGAATAATGGCTCCATTCAGATAACCACACAAACTCCTTTATTTTCAACCACTGCTACTGAAAAGCACCAGATGTAACTATGATCACTTAAAACAATTTAATGGTGTCAGTGATGGACGTGTGTCGGCTGGTAGAAGTGAAACAGGAAAGGAAGGAAACGGGAAAAGATTCTGGCAACACATTACAAAACGGCTGTGGTTCTGACAACCTAGAGTTGACAGGGCAAGAAGTAAAAGTGGAAGCTGTTAATTAAGCGAACGAGTGAGCAAAGAGAAGAATCTAAAAGGGGTAACTTCCTTACGCTGAGAGAAGGGGCAGATGTGGTGCGTGGTAAGTAATGTCTAAAGCGGATTAGTCAGGACACAAGGAAATCACCCTGCAAAGCCCTGAGAACACAGCAATAGCTAAAAATGAGTCACACAGTGAAAATACTCCGGGGGACACCAAGATGGTGGATATGCCCCATTCACCAGACGCGGAGACCACAGCACACCAGAAGTGACCCCCAGGTCCACTGCGGACTTGCGGTGATGAGGATGTGTAAGTGCAGATTACCTCAGGGTAACTACTGTCAATAAAGGTCGATACTGACAATGGGGGGAGGGTGTGTATGGAGGGATGGGGGTCCGTGGGAAACCTCAGCATCTTCCTCTCTACTTTCCCATGAACCTAAAACTACACTAAAAAATAAAGTCTATTCAAAAACCCTGAGTTACTCATGATTCTTCTGGGCCTGGTTACAGGGAGAAGTGAAGCAAGACGCTATTGCTTTTCACCATAGTTCCTTCTGTACTATCTGTTTTTTTAAAAATTATGTGCAAATGCTACTTTAAAATACATGCAAAGATATATATTAAGATTAAAGTTTTCATATTCAACAAAGGAAACAAGTGTTAAGATTTTTCTCCACCTAAAGAAAGGTCTTCATTATTGTTTCAAAGTTTATGCAGAAAGTACAAAGACACAACTGATTTTTATGGAGGAAATACCAGGAAGGCCTTCAATACAGCCAACCCCAGTCCGGCATCCTGCCTCCCCACCCTTCCAGCTCCCACACCCTCAGAGCAGGGTGGACCCCCATCCACCCCAATCGGCTTTGAACCTTTGGCAGTTACAGTCTATGGCTCTGGGTCCCTCGCAGCTGAACCAGACTGATCGCAGAGATACCACCTGTAGCTCCCTTTTCTTGTGGGATGGCGTCTGGCTTCGGTGTAAGGGTGATGCTAGCCTCATAAAATGAGTCTGGAAGTGTTCTCTCTACTTCTGCTTTTTGGAAGAGTTTAAGAAGGATTGGTATCAATTCTTCTTTGAATATGTGGTAGAACTCAGATGTGAAGCCATCTGGTCCCGGGCTTTTCTTTGTTGGGAGGCTTTGATTGCTATTTCAATCTGCTTATATGTAATTGGTCTGTTCTGGCTCTCTCCTTCTCCTTGGCTCAGGCTTGATAGGCTCTATGTCCAGGAATTTATCCATTTCTTCCAAGCTACGCAAAGTGCTGGCATGTAATTACATGATGGTCCCACATGACCCTCCGGTTGCTGGGCTTCCATGATAAGGTGTCCTCCTTCATCTCTGACTCACTTGAGTCTTTCTCTCTGTTGATGTAGCTAAGGTTTGTCAACAGTAGAAACACTCTCACGGCGACATCATGCAACTCAGTGAGCTGCCGTCTACACAGCATCTAGCATCATGCCTGATGTGCTTGCTCAGGAAATGGTAGCTGAACCTCTACTGTCTTTAATGATCAGGGTAGAGGTGGCCCTTTGAAAACACTGTGGTTAGAGGCACCAGCACCCTGTGCAGTCTAAGTCCAACTTCAGTTCAGATCACGATCTCGCAATTTGTGGGTTCGAGCCCCGCATCGGGCTCTATGCTGACAGCCCAGAGGCTGGAGCCTGCCTCGGACTCTGTGTCCCCGTCTCTCTGCCCTTCCCCGGCTGGCGCCCTGTCTCTGTCTCTCAAAAATGAATAAACATTAAAAAATTAATAGAGGAATAAATAAATAAAATTTGCATATAACTTCTGACTCCCCAGAAAAACAACTACTCATTAGTTGTTTGACTCCTTTGACCAGAAGGAAGTCTTGCCAATAACACAGTCCATTAACATATTCTGCATGTTGTATGTATAATACACTGCATTCTTACAATAAAGTAAGCCAGAAAAAATGTTACAAAAATCACAAAGAAAAACATATTTACAGTATTGTAAAATAATTAGAATAACATGTAAGTAGAGGATGCAGTTCAAGCCTATGTTGTGCAAGGGCCAAATCTATAAGTGAACCAAATAAAATCCTGAACAATTAAACCCAAAGAGGTACAAAAGTAGAGAAATTTTAGAACCGAACTGTAGAAATTATCTAACCCAGTCCCACATACTTGGAGATGGGGACCGCAGCACTAAGGTGATGCGCACATAATCATGGCCGTTTGGGGAAGAGGCAACAGTAAAAGACATGGGGATTTATGCTAAAGTCAGCAACCAGCAAAGTAACCAATGGACGCGTTATAGGAAAATAACCTGTAGGCGTAAGAGAGGCATGACCATGGGGAGGAAAAGTTGAGGGACTCAGTTCTCGGGGGACACCCTGCAGGATGTCACTACACTCAGAGACTGTTGGGAACAGTGTGGACGGTCCGCACAGTGGCACACGGCCGAGAGGGACCGACCTGTGATGAGGCGTGGCCAGGACACACCCAGAAAAGATGACCCCATGGCAACAGAGCTGGAGGAACCAGACAGACATGATGCGAGGTCAGCGTAGACAAGCCCAGCCAGTCCCCCGCCTGCTCCCTGCCTCTCTGCATGTGGGTGAAGTTTATACCAGACACACACACACACACACACACACACACACACACACACACACACGCACGGCATCTGGGGCGACCAATCTACGGCAATATGAGTGACCTGTGGTTAATCCACTTCTGCTACATGTGTGCAAACAGCACCGGCCACGATGCTACGTGTGGAGGAACAGAGAAGGTTTCGGTCAAGAGCACAGACACAGGAAGGGAGGTCAGTCCAGGCTGCGCTGAACCTCTGGTCATCCAGGCTCCTCAGACCTCAGGAGCCTCAGTCTTGCCCTGCTCTCCATGCACGGGTGCAGGAGGAATGAAATCATCCTCACCCCATTCCACGGAGACGACTGAAGCTCAGAGACACCGTGATGGGGGCCGAGTTCACTCAGCCAGGAGGCCAGGAAGTGTCAGAGCCGCCACCGACCTCACCCGCGCCCCATCGTGCCCCATGGTCACCCCACACTCATGGAGATGACAGAGCTGAGGGCCACGTGCTCCGAGAGCACCTGGTATAAATGGCTTGGGGGCTTTGAAATCCACAGAGAACGGACTCGGCCTCTGATTACATAGCGAATTTGACAGAGTTTCTGGGGAAAGGCACACGGCTTCCCACCACCTTCAGCACTATCTGCGCTCTGCTAAAACACGACTCTGAAATGGGAACATCAAAGGCATCTGATCTTAGATACAGTAGTGTGGGGTCCTCGACTCCACCTGGGCCCATGGACCACACAGCCTGGGAATCAGCACCATTTCCCAACGGACAGGAACAGCACAGGAAGCTGAAGGAGACACTCCTGGGACCAGATTAGCCAGGACCTCCTTCTGAGGAGGATGCAGGAACATGCTGTCAGCCGAGAAAACATGGCTGTAAATCACATCCCTTAAAACCTGCTGTGAAACACATCTCACGTCACCGCACCATTGCCAGTATGTAATGGAAACAACTTATTTAAAGCAAGCTCATTGTGGGTATTACCTTATATAATTTTACAAATCTAGCTAGCCAGTACATGATGCCTGGTTTGTGGATTAAGGTACCTTGTGTAGGACATCTTCTGCAGGTTAGTAACCTGAATAAATAATTGCTAAAGGGAACCACAGAGTACAGGAAAGGCCAGAGGTGGAGGCGGGAAGCAAAGGATAACAAGGGTCTCTGAGTCAGATAGCAAAGGGAAATGGACACAGATAAAGGAGAAAGGTAACATGAGAAACAAGCTGATACAGAATTTTCCAGGTGGGTGACATGGCATGTGCAAAGACCCAGGGGCAGGCAACAGCAAAACATGGACAGGAATCCCACAGGAGAAGTGCCCTGTGCAAACGCTCCAGAAAGCCTCATGCGGAATACCATAGGAAAGAGGGTATTTTGCAGCAAGCTCTGAGAGCCAGAAGGGAGAAATCTGGATTTGACAAAAGGCAACAGAAAACAGCATGCAGAGAAGTGACATGATAAAAATGGCCTTAGAAAGATGATCCCAGCAGCTGTGTGTAGGATGGTTTCAAGCCGAGGGAGACTGGAGGCGGAGACCTGCTAAGAGAACGTTCTACTAATTCAAGCACAGTGGGGGGAGGGTGTGGTCGCGGTACAGGGCCTGGTGGAGGGAAAGAGCACTCCTATGGGAAGGCCATCCTCAGTTTCTCCATCTGTAAAGTAGGAGGCTTGACCAGATGTTTCATCTGGAGCACTTTGGGATCCAATACATTCTAGATGATCCAAAAGGTGGTGGATAAGATACTCAAGTGGGCCGGAAATGAATAGGAATCAGGGAGAAGGAAAAGGAAAAGCAAACCCAAACCACAGCTAAACAATGAGACCAGTTTCAAGGCGCCTGGGTGGCTCAGTCGGTTAAGCATCCGACTTCGGCTCAGGTCATGATGTCACAGTCTATGGGTTTGAGCCCCGCGTCGGGCTCTGTGCTGACAGCTTGGACCGTGGAGCCTGTTTCAGGTTCTGTGTCTCCCTCTTTCTCTCACCCTCCCCCGCTCACTCTCCGTCTCTGTCTCTCAAAATAAAATAAAGACATAAAAAAAATTTTTAATTAAAAAAAAAAAAACCGAGACCAGTTTGGCAACCTAAGTTCATGCATTTAGTATTCTCTTAAGATCCTAACTACTCAACTGCATCCCACTGCCTCATAGCAGATGAGAGAACTTTCCCAAGTAGGGGGTTAATGGTTCCGACCTTACCAGACCCTCGACATGGCCCAGGATGGCACCATCGTCCGCTGGCTCAGGCAGAAGCCGTGCAGAGTCCTTGATGCTCCCCACACATCTTTTCCTTGGGCCCAGAAGATGGTCACCTTCGCCACCATAACATGCTCCTAATTCCTGCTCATTCTTCAGAACCTGCCTGAAATGCCACTTCTGCCCCCAAGCTCCAGGCCCACGATCATCAACCAACGTTTTCCCTTCAGAGCAGTCCCCAGGGCAGACTTGCAATTATAATTACAGACACATTTCTAGGAGTTGTTACATATTTATTTAATATTCACCTCCCTCCACAGACCTTTATTCCAGCAAGGGCCATCCTGGTGACTAAAATACGCACAATGCTATGCACAGCGCTTGGCCGGTTGGGAGTTCACAAATCACCACATCAAATGAATGCGCAAACAGTCATGGTCTCTCCTGTACCCACCAGACATGCACCAAAAAGTGTCTTCCAAAGGACCACATAATCACCAATGTCTAGAAATTCAGCCTAAGTTCTCCAGATCATTACAAACTGCTAGAAAGACTTACCAGGTAGATTAAAAACACACATCCTGGTGACAAAGACACGTGTCCACTCTGTAGCAGCAGACATCTAGTTGCTGAGTATTCCCTTCTCTGGGAAGAGAGACTGCAAACCCCACAACCCTGGCTTCTAACCTCGACCTTCCATGAAGGGCTTCCGGACACGCAAAAACAGAGATGAGGCACGCAGAAATCCAACTGAAAGTGTCTTTGGAGTGCAATTGCCACCCCTGAACATGTGATTCTCTGCTACTCAGGCAGAGACCTGTCCCTTTACGAGACAGTGAAAGGAGGCAAAGTCCGGTGCGGCAAACCCCACAGGCGTCTGCAGGCGGAGCTGCCAGCTTGACACAGCAGACACCCGTCGGGGCCCCAGGAAAGATTGGGTGTATCAGGCAGGCACCGCCGCCCAGGCCGAGAGCTGGCTCAGATATCCCTGCGGGACTAGCCCACCTGCTCCAGATGCACTCACACCGTCGCTCAGGACCATCTCGTCTCAGCACCAGCGGCTCAATTGAGCCAGCCCCTCAGGAAAAGGGCTGGGAACAATGAAGGCTGTTCCTGGGGCATCTCTTTAAACAGGGGTCAAAGTCAGCACTGTACTGTCTCCTTGGCTCTGGCTCTCAGGGGCCCTGAAATGCCCACTCCCTCACAATCACACAGACAGGGCCACTAGCGGTCCCTTATTTGCAGCAGACCATCCAACCTTCCATGCTTTCTTTATCATCCATCTTTAGATACCTCTAGGAAAATAACAAGTATTTATCTCAGTTTTCTTATCTTGGATCATCTTAGAGGTCACACAACCATGTTTAAAAATTGTAAATCTCCATCTGGTACACTGATAAATTCTTTATGCCTACCATATTTGAACAGATGAACAAAGACCTCAAAGAAGCTTCTGGGTTCATATGCTGACTGCACTGACTGCGTATCTCCTCTATTCTCTCTCCGTGAATCCCTTCAATTTTTCGACCAGCTTCCACCCTCCCTATTCCTCCATAGAACTTCTCACTCCTCACAGACCTGCCCATAATGTCTGAAGACCTTCAGTGACACCTGCTATCTCAGAAATTCTTGACTCTTCTTTCCTACAAGGAAATGTTTACTGAGCATACTGATTATTTAAATACCTTTATTCCTCCTTTATTTATATCTTTGTTGAATGCCCCCATTTCCCTGTAGAGAAAGCTTCAGTATAGATTGGGCCATATTAGCCCAGAAGTAACAGTAAAGAACACTGAGACTCTGATCCAACGATATATGAAAAGAATCATTCACCACAATTAAGTGAGCTTATTTTGGGGCTGCAGGAGTGGTTCAACACCCTCAAACCAATCAGTGTGATACAACACATTAATAAAATAAAGGACCAAAAAAAAACACATGTGGGGCGCCTGGGTGACTCAGTTGGTTGAGCGTCCGAATTCAGCTCAGGTTGCGGTTTGTGAGTTCGAGCCCCGTGTCGGGCTCTATGCTGACAGCTCAGAGCCTGGGGCCTGGAGCCTGCTTCAGATTCTGTGTCTCCCCCTCTCTCTCTCCTGACCCTGCTTATTCTCTGTCTCTCTCTCAAAAAAAAAAAAAAAAAAAAAAAAAACCCACATGACCACCTCAACAGATAAAGGAAAAACATTTGACAAAATTCAACATCTGTTCATTTTACAAATAAAACCAAAAACAAACCAAAAACAAAAAACCTATCAACAAAGTTGGTTTAGAGAAAACATACCTGAAGGTCATAAAATCCATGTTTGACAAACCCAGAGCCAATATCACACTCAATGGTGAAAAACTGAAAACTTTTCCTCTAAAATCAGGAACAAGACAAGGATTCCCTCTCCACACTGTTATCCAACACAGCACGGGAAGTCCTAGCCACCGCAGTCAGACAGGGAAAAGGCATCCAAGGTGGTAAGGGAAAGTTAAATGTCCACTATTTGCTGATGACTTACACAGCAAACCCTAAAGACTCCACCAAAACCTATGGAATAAAGGAATTCAATAAAATTGCAGGACACAAAGGTAACATACAGAAATCTGTTGCGTTTCTATACTCTTATAACGAAGTAGCATAAACAGAAATAAAACAATCTCATTGACAATCACACCTCCCAAAAAATAAGATACCTAGGAACAAACTTAACCAAAGACCTATATTTTGAAAGTTATAAAACACTGGTGAAGAAACAAGGCAACACAGATGGAAAGACATGCCATGCTCATGGACTAGAAGAACTAGTGTTGTTAAAAAGTCCATAGCACCCAACACAATCTATAGAATCAAAGCAATCCCTATCAGAAAATCAAAGCATTTTTCACAAACGAGAACAAATAATACTAAAATTTGTATGGAACCACTAAAGACCACAAAAGGCTCAAAGCAATGCTGAGAAAGAAAAACAAACCTAAAAAAAAAAAGAAGAAAACAATTGTAGATTTCAAGAAATACTACAAAGCTATAGTGATCAAAACACTATGGCACTGGTAGAAAAAGTCACATAAATCAATAGAACAGAATAGAGAGCCAAGAAATAATTCCATGCTTACATGGTCAATTAGTCTTTGACAAAGCAGGAAAGCTTATCCAATGGGAAAAGACCGTCTCTTCAACACGTGGTACTGGGAAAACTAGACAGCAACATGTAGGAGAATGAAACTGGATCATTTTCTTACACCATACACAACCTCAAAATGGATATAAAGACCTAAATTTGAGACCTGAAGCCATAACACTTCTAGAAGAGAGCAGGGGCAGGAATTTCTTTGATGTCAACTGTAGCAACATTTTTCTAGCTATGCCTCCCTTTGGAAAGGGAAACAAAAGCAAAATTCAACTGTAGTGACTACACCAAAATAAAAACCTTATGCACAGCAAAGGAAACCAGCAATGAAAAAGTAACCAACTGGATAGAAGAGATCTGCAAATGATATATCCAATAAGGGATTGATATTTAAAGTATACAAAGAACTCATCCAACTCAACACCCCAAAATAATAATAATCCAAATAAAAAATGGGCAGAGAACATGAATAGACACTTTTCCAAAGAAAACATATAGATGGACAACAGACACATAAAACGATGCTCAACATCACTCATCATCAGGGACATACAAATCAAAACCACAATGAGATACCACCTCACAACTCAGGAAACAACAGATGTTGGAGAGGATGTGGGGAAAGGGGAACTTCGTGCACTGTTGGTGGGAATGCACACTGGTGCAGCCACTCTGGAGAACGGTATGAAGGTTCCTCAGAATTAAAAATAGAAATTCCCTATGATCTGGTAATTCCAGTACTTGGTATTTACCCAAAGAAAACAAAAACAGTAATTCAAAAAGCTACACACCCGCTATGTTTATAGCAGCATTATTTACAACAGCCAAGATACAGAAGCAGCCCAACTATCCATCATTGGATGAATGGATAAAAGTATAAAATACGTACACGCACACAATGGAATATCACTCAGCCATAAAAAAGGATAATATCTTGGCATCTGCAACAACATGGATGGACCTGGAGCGTATTATGCTAAGCGAGATAAGTCTGAGGAACACAAATATACAATTACACACATATGTAGAATCTTAAAAATGAATAATTGAACAATCAAAAAGCAGAAATCAGCTTACAAATACAGAGAACAAACTGCTGGCTGCCAGAGGGCAGGTGGTTGAGGGGAAGAGCGAAATGGATGAGGGGGAGGGGGCAGTACAGGCTTCCAGTTCTGGAATGAGTAAGTCGGGGAGGTGGGGGGTGGAAAGGCACGGCCCCGGGAACAGTCGGTGATGCTGGAACATCGTGGGGACAGCCTCTGCCGCACTTGTGGGCACGGCGGAACGTACAGCTGTCCAATCACTATGTTGCACATCAGAAACTAATTAGCACTGGGTGTCAACTATACTCAATTTTTTTTTTTAAAAAGGGAAAAACAGCAAGCCCTGCTGTCACTCACTACTCCTCCCCAGATGCACCTGACAAGCCCCTGCTCTGATCCCCAGCACAAAGGGACACCACGCTCCCCCCGCTGCAATCACAGGTCCTGCTACACCACTGCTCCCAGACTAACTTCTCTGGTTTGTGTCCCACACAGTAACAGCTTCCAACTTTTCAAAGACACTGTCTGCATGTTTGCAAGAGAGAGATGATAGCACCTGACCCAAATAAGTCAAGTCAAACACACTCTCTCAGCTTGTAGTCTCTGTTCTTCTAAGGTGGGGGTTCAGGAGAAAACAGAGTGGAGTGATCGTGGCTTTTGCCGTATTTCCAAAAATAACCTTGAGAAACAAGGTAAGCAGGAGTCTCCTTGAACAGACAAAGGAGTAAATATTTGCGAGGAAGATTGTCCTGAGAAGCCCAGAGGCAGGCCACATGCAGAGGTGTCAACAGCGGGGGGCTCTGGGCTGTGGGCGAGCGAACCCGGTCAGCCAGCGCCCCACTCCACAGAGGCTTCGTCCTAAGTTCCACCTGTCAAACTCCACATGGCCCTGACCCAGCAGGGTCCGCTGCCAGAGGCTAGGTGGGTCTTTATGGCTCCCACGCTTCCTGGCCACCACTGCCCCTCCCCACCCCCCCACTTAGACATCTCAAAAGGAGACCCAGTCACCCTTACGGTGGCATCCGCTGTGTTTCTTTCTTGCTGAACGAACGGGCCCAGAGCACGAAAGCAGGAAGACTGGCAGGAGGCACCCCTCCGGGCACACCTGCAGCCTCAGCCCAGATTCCCGGCCACACCAGACGCGTCCCAGCCAGATGCCCGGCGGCCCTGCGCACCTGAGCCCTGGGGTCCCTGCACCAGACGCCCCTGCTGAGTGCCGTTCAAGGGCCAGTTGTATGTGTTGTACCGTTTCCATGGCTCCCACCAGACCAGAGGCCTCTGGAGGGCAAGGACCGGCCTCACCCTCCTCTCCGACCGCAGCGCGCGACTCGAAGACAAAGCCTTTCACAAAGGAGGGCCAGTGAGTGAAGGGCATCAGGAAGAAATACAAGAAGCTCAAGAATGTCAGATGAAGCAGAATTTTAAACTTACCATAAACATCAGGAAAGAGGCAGGAAACACAGAAAAGAGCTTTACGTTTTTTAAACCTTATAGACCATTTTTAAAAGTCTTCACAAGAGAAAGTAGCAAGGACGGGCAGGGAGGACCCCGGACTGGGCAAGGGAGAGGCCCCTGGACGGGAATCAGAACCAGTCGGGAGCTGGCATCCCACCAGACATTTGTGTCACAAACTCTCGGAAGGGGCAAGCCTGCCCAGCAGACGGGCCTTCCCAGGGCGCTGGGGCCGGGCCGTCTGCCGGCCGAGGCTCCAGCACCTCCGTCAGCTCATCCTGTCCATCAAGACAGTGCAGCCCAGCCGACAGTTCAGAAAAGGTCTATTTTAGGGCTGGACATTTTTCAGACACTAAATTTAGCCAGCTTGAATTCTTCTTTAAAAAAAAAATGCTATCCCATTAAGGCTTTTGAAACAGGAAATCTACATTTCATTATAAAGTCAGAACACAGTGTTCTCTGATCAGCTGTGGCGCGCAGGCAAAGCGAGCATTAAGGACTGCGCACTTGGCAGATAAAAATGCCCCGCGGGTGCATTTTGGGAAAGTTGAAGGCATACAAACTAATGGGCTCATGCTCAGATCCCTGATAATCAAATATTGAAAATGTGTGACCATTAATTATTTTTAAAACAATAATCTACTTCATAAGTTTAAAAGAGTGATTTTTAATTTTACCTCTTTGTGACCTTTTATCAGGGAGTTTGGCCATTCTCGAATGCTTATTGACTAACCATTGACTTCTTTATTAATTTCCTGCCTAATCCTTGTCCATTCTAATGCACCCATGAAAATAATCTTTATATATAAAGGATATTATCCCATTAAGGATGAGATCAACGTGCTACCAAGCTCAGCATGGTGAGCACAGAACTTTCCTGATGTTCCTTTCCTTGGCTCTTATTGCCCTTAAACTTGCATGCCCCTGTCCTGAGCCACAGTCGGCACGCACTTAGCCCCTTTCTCCAGAATGTGGCGAGCACGCCTGCCGGCACTGGCGGGGATGCTCCGTTCTGCAGGGAGGGGGCTCCTTGGCACTTGCTAAGAACCATTTGTGCCCACTGTGACAAGCCACCCCCCCGATCAGGGACAACCATTCCAATGGCTGGAATTTACTAGCCTGCCCTCGTTTGGAAAGAACATCTCTGAGGGCGTGATTACACTGGGGACCCTAAGATGAGGCAATATTCCTGGGTCATCTGGGTGGGTCCCAGAGCCAATGACAAGAGTCCCTCAGAGAGAGAGACTGGAGAGGGCCAGGAGACACAGACAAGAAGCCACATGAAGACAGAGGCGGAGACCGGAGTGAGGGGGCCACAAGCCGCTGAACACCCCCATCATCTCTCAGGAGATGGAGGAGCCAGAAAGGCCTCCCCTAGACACTGTGCAGGGAGCACAGCTCGGAGATGTCTCAATTTCGAACTTCTGGTCCCAGAACCGCGACAGGACACACATGTGCTGTCTTAAAGCATCAACTTGTGGGATCTGTCGCAGCAGCCCGAATCAACTAGATACACCCTTGTATCTAATCACTCTTGTTCTGGGAATTTACTAAAGAAAAATTACCTAGGTTTCCAGAAAATATCAGAATAGCTATCAACTTCAACATAATGGCCAAAAATTTTGGGAAGCCACTTAACAGGAGAATATCTGAATAACGCCACACACTGGATTATTACACTTCAAATAAAATCAACTCAAAAC
This sequence comes from Hyaena hyaena, assembly GCF_003009895.1. Taxonomy (NCBI): domain Eukaryota; kingdom Metazoa; phylum Chordata; class Mammalia; order Carnivora; family Hyaenidae; genus Hyaena; species Hyaena hyaena. The sequence goes on along the minus strand of NW_024081969.1, from coordinate 44,470 downwards.
ATGTTTTGAAAATATGGGCACATTCTCGGAAAAGAATATGAAGTGAAAAACACACCACAGTTCCCAATTTTGGTTTAAAAAACAGTAAGATGGTACACCTGGGTGGCTCAGTGGGTTGAGCGTCTGACTCTTGATCTTGGCTCAGGTCATGATCGCACAGTTCATGAGTTTGAGCCCCACAGCAGGGCTCTATGCTGACAGCACAGAGCCTGCCTGGGATTCATTCTCTCTCTTTCATTCTCTCTCTTTCTCTTTGCCCCTCCCCCACCGACTCTGTCTCTACTCCTCCCTCTCTCTTTCTCTCTCTCTCTCAAAATAAATAAACTTGGAAAAAATAAGGTTAAAAATAATAAGATGGGAGGGAAGCATTTAAGATAAAAACAATGATTGTTTCTAGGTTATGGAATTATTGGTAACTTTTGAATCATTAATTTGTGCTTCTCTATAATTTCTAAATATTTACCCTAAATATCCAGTGACTGGAAAAAGAAAAGAAAATGTATGAATGTCACCCAGCTAGCCTCCAATTTCTCCATCAGCTATGGGAGAGGAGAACCTATATCATAGGAGAGAAGTTTCAAAAGGTGGAATAAATACAACAAGAGGTAATAGCATCTGGCGGCCAAGGAAACACGATACTGAGTTTGACAAGACGACACTGGCCCCTGGGTTCTGCCTGCTCTCGCTCCCGGAGAAAACACCGCATACCTTCCAACCGTTATCCTAGATCTAAAACAGAGGGAGATTCTAAGGCACTGGAACAAAAGCTCACAGGCAGAGCCGCAGGAAGAGACCGTGCACTGCTGACAATTAATAACACAGGTCGCCCTTAGTGACACTGCTCGCGTGATCACACTGTGGCCCCTCATTCGACCCGAGCTACAGGTGTACTAGCTATCTAAGATGTGCCGCAAGCGCTACAAGATCTTAGGTGTCTCATGTCCTCTGGTCCGGACTCCAGTGATTTATGGAGAACGGCCAGGTCTTCTCCTTGGAGCAAAGAACAGGACAGGGCGCGTTTGCCCGGCCGATGTTCCGCACGGTCCACGGCCATCCCGATCCAGGTGGCTGCACGTGCCCCGGGGTAAGCCAGCTACACCAAGTTCCATCCTGACAACTGAGGCTGTGATGGGGTCCCACAGATCCCGCCAGCGAGCAGCCAAGGTGCCTGTCTTCCTGAAGCCCGCTCGTCAGCTTTCCTTAGTTCTGTAAACAGGTCTAGGTCCTTCCAGTGGGTTCTGTCCTGCTTAAATTAGCAGGGGGTTATTTCTGGTACTTGAGAGCCGAGAACTCTAACGGGAAAAATCTACTGTTGAATGAACATATGATCACTGACCAATGACGGGCAAGGTCCTGTGGTGTTAGCGGCTTCTCACAGGGAGCCTGTCGTTCTCTCCTTGCAATCCTTTACTGGATGGCTGCATCAAGAATTCCTCTAGGACACTATTCAACTACGCAGTGTTACGTGGAGAAGTTATCAAGTCGGAAGAGCGGAGTATTAGAGGCTGTGCGTAGAAGGCAGGGCAGCTGCCCCCCTTCCTGGTTTCTGGGGGAAGCCAGCTCTACACCCCCCACTTCCCCCCACTAACGTCAGGGCAGCCAGGTGCAGCCCCCAGGGCAGAGGGTTGATGTAAATGCAAGTGATGGACCCGTCATCCTCTCCAGTGACTGGTCCAGAGTGGCTGGGAGGAGATGTCAAATCTTCCAGAGACCCTCGAGGCAAGGTCTCTTCAGTCAGAAGATGGAGCAAGGGAGGGGTCTCGGGAGTGGTCCGCTGATCACAAACACTCCCTCCTGTCCCTGCGCCCACAGGGCTCTGCGCCCACCACCCACCTTGCAGGTGACACGACAGATGACAGCCGCCCAGGGGAAGAGAAGTGGCAAGCAGTCGAGGCCCTGCCCTCCCTCTCCCGGTTACATGAACACAGGGACCCTGGAGTGAGGGACAGGGACGTCCTCGAGTGAGGACGGCAGAGCCACGGCGAGAACCTGGGTCCAGGATGCCAGTCTGGAGAAAGCACTCGCTCACCCGGAACCCCGTTCTGACCTGACCGGAGCTAGAAGCCACACTGCCACAGCACTAGCGAACGCCGTCGCTTTGTGACAGCAGCTGGCGGGGTCCCCGACAGGTACCAGCGCTGCCCTTCCTCCGGCCGTGGTCACAGCTGGGAGTGACGGCCACCTGCACCACGCGGGCTCAGACCCGCGCAGTGAAGACCCCGAGCAGGATGGGGACAAAGCAGGATCCCTGGTGACATACCGCCCACCACCCCTTGTGACAAGAGGGACACATGTCCTGTTTGTCATTCTGTGTGGGACCGCCACCCGAGGCCAAACACTCCAATACAATCAGAAAAAGAAACCAAGAGGCCATCAACCCAGGTGGCATCACAGATGACAGTCAGGGCTCTGATCAGTATTCACCCACCAGCGAACACGGAGGAAGCAGCAGGGGACAGTGCACATTAGGGACTCGGTACACTGCGGTGACCAAAATTCACAGGACCCTGTCCCCTCGCACCTCAACCCTGTCCCCTCACACCCCCACAACGCTGTTCCCTCTCCCTGCAACCCCGCCGCCTCACACCACCCAGGCCCCGCACACCTCGACCCTGTCCCCTCACATGACAACCCTACACCCTCACACCACAACTCTGCATCCTCACCCTGCGACTCCGCCCCCCACACCACTCTGTCCCCTCACGCTGTGACCCTGTCCCCTCACCCCACAACCCCATTCCCTCACACCCATCCCTCACACAACCCTGTCCCTCAAATCACAACCCTGTCTCCTCAGACATCCCTTCCCCCTCACACCACAACCCTGTCCCTCACCCCACACCTCTGTCCCCTCACCCCAGGACCCTGTCCCTCACACACCCCGGCCCCTGGCAGAGCTGCTATTCCAGCAGAGGCACACGGGGAGGGCGCCACGGGTCTCCTCGTGCACCACGTGCGGGTGCTAGTGCTCCGACCTCGGGGGGCCAGAGCAGGGGAAGACCCGGTAAGTGGGTCACGCGCTCGGCACGGGTTCGGCACTGCTGGTTGTCACTGGCGGGGACAAATGCCACAAAATAAAGAAGCGACTGCAGCACGTGGATGGGAAGTAGGGGTGAGGACTCTCAGACAGGGTGCTGCGCGAAGAGGGGTGACCGCCAGTCCGGGGAGCGTGGGGGACGGATGACCGCAGAGTCTGGGCGCACAAAGAGCACGGGACCGGGGGCTGCGCAGGGACGGAGGACCGCAGGGTCTGGAAGCGCAGGGGCAGAGGGGAGGGATGACTGCCAGGTCCCAGGAGCACCCAGGCGGGGGCCGTGTGGGGGACCCAATGCCAGGGTCCGGCCCGGACCGGCGGGGCGGTGAGGGTGGGGACGCAGAGGCTTGCTGGGTCGGGCGGGGTCTGCGGTGTAGACCCCCATGGGCAGCAGCACCTGGCGCCTACACCGGAGCTGAGAAGGGGTGAGGCGCCCCTCCCCACCCCGGCCGCTCTGTGTACTTCCCACCCTTCTTCTCTGCTGCGGCCAGGGACCTTCAGAGACATGGGGCGAAGGTGTCCTCACTACTCCCGATCCACTTTCTTCACCGGACGTGCCAAGGACACCTTTCTGTCGTCCCAAGTGCTCACTTTCCTCTTGACTGACTTTCTCACTTTTCTGTCCCGCGGCTGGAACATAGCTACTCTATCTAACGTCGTAGTATTCCTGTTTTCCATATTTGACTATGAAACAAAGCTGGAGTGAACATCACTTAGCCAATTTCCCATAAATTCATGACTATTTTCTTAGGATATGTTCCCAGAACTAAAACTGCTGGACTAGTTATACACAAAAGGAGCTTCTGTTTCAAATGAGTGTGTCGCTGTTAACACAATATTAGAGAAACAAGTGAACACTAAAAATACTGTTTGGTTGCTCAAAATACAATCCATCTTTCGCAACAAAAATAAAACTTTTGAATCTAATCACAGTGATAACCCAGAACATTAGATCATACACCCAGGAATGCTATGCGAAAATGGCCGCAATGGAAGTTTGAAGAAACAACTTTCAACTGTTTATGAAAATCTCTAAGTTATCACACTATATATTCTACACCTATGAGTTAGCAAGCAAGCACTCAAAAGTTTTGTTCAGAAACTGCCAATTACAAAGAATGTCAGAAAAATGGAAATTATTTTTGAAGAGCCTAAAGCTTCATTTTTTCAACCAAATGAAAAAGGTAAAGAATCTGCAGACGTGTCTGTAAGTTCCCCACCTCGGTCATCCTCACCCCCCCCTCCCCCGCGCGACGGACCGGGTAGGAACGTGAGTGAGGAGCCTCTCCTGCAGGCTGCCAAGCAGGGAACTGCTCGTGGATTCACATACTCAAATATCTATTGAGCAACAGGACCTAAAACTCTCTGGTAACTGGGGGGAAGGAGGGGGTCCAGACACCCCCCCCCCCCCCCCCGCACTGCTTCTCCTCCACACCACGGACAGCACTTGGCAGCTGACACATGGGAGTATCAGGAACACAAATCCTGCTCTTCCATGAAATAATCCTGAGAGAGGCACCAAGAACCACAGGATGACCTGCTTCTGGCGTCACAGGACTGGGGAGCCCGTCAGTGGTGGGGGGGGGGTGTCTGAAAGGGTAAAGCGAGGACGGCACACCAAGAAACAACGGTCACGTGTGGGCAGACGCCTGGAGTCATTCTGCTCATGGTCATGTTAGGAAAGAGGGAACCAAGCAGTGACAGGATCGAACAGCAGAGCCTCAAACACCACGGAAGGAACCACGAGGACAAAGGAAGAGGAACAAACAGAAGGGCAGATCTGGGACATCCTTTGTGCCAGGCTAGGACCCCTCGTTGCCTCATGAGGCACCGGCACACATAGCTAGACAGATGGGCTGCAAGGACGCAGAAGACCAGCCTCCTCCCTCAGAAGTTATCATCTGAAAGGGGAAGAGAAGTAAAGGGTTAATCACAGTCCCTCTGAGATTTACCACAATAGTAGGTGCACAGGGAGAGTTACCTAGTGATGTCGGAGGGTCGGAAACTTACTACAATGGCTTCCAAGCTCTTACGTGGAGACTGAGTGCCGTTCCCCAAAGTGTGGGTGGAGGACAGAGACAGGAAGCGGTCTTGGGATTGGGGACCCAATACCCACAATGACCCCATTCACCTGGGGTCACTTTCGGACAACACAGCCACTTGTCTTTAACTAAGGCAGGTTTACTGGGCATGTCTACGGAAGCACGTAGAAATGTGAAGATATGGAAGAGCTAAGAAACCTGGGCTGTCCACATGATAGACAACACACAAGCTCGAAACTATAGCAGATCAGGGCATGAGGCAAGTCTGCAGACGTGCCTCGTGAACCCACACCTCTCCTCTGGCCTTGGAGACAGTGTGGCAGTACCGGTGGAGGTCACTGTGCCCTCCTGTAGGTCAGGTCCGTACCTTCTGCTTTCCATGTCCTTCAAGGTCTACTGCAAGACGCACCCATGAAGACACCTCTGTATCCGTACACCTCTTACTTCTGATTCAACCTCAAACCCTTTCAATAAAGTCTACCACGAGAACATCTTGCTTTAGCACTAAGGACAGTATTTTCTTCATTGAAAAACAAGTATGTCAAGTCCAGCCCATAAGGTGATCAAGTGAGGGCCTGTATTTTCTGGGTTTCCTTGACTTGAAAAAGAGGAAACTCACTCAAATTTTATGCCCAAAGAATCATATGAATCTTCATGGTTGCCACATTTGTTTGCTCTAATCATAGATTAGTATTTTTAGCCTTGTCCTTTGTAGTTAAGTTGGATGAAAACATTTTGAAATAGGTAGCAAAATAGGTACATGAGTAAGAGTAGAAATCATAAATACTGAGGTTATGGGAACTCAGAGGGTCACTTAATTGCGCCCAGCGTAGGATGGTGCAAACTGGGCCCCACTTTGACTTCATGATGCAAACAGTCAACACTCACTGAGCATTTACGGTGCGCCATTCTATATGCTGTACAACCATCAATTTCTTTAAACCTCAGGACACTCCTACAGAGTTATTTGTATCTGTCCCTCCCTTAGGGACAAGGGACTGGCATAGACTGAGGTCAAATCAACTGCCCCGGGCTGCCCAGCGGGCGTGTCTCCGGAGCCTGCGTTCTTCACCGCCGAGAACGCTGCCAACGTGGGTCCTGTCGGCCGGCGCCAAGCAAAATCAGCAGGACAAATTTTCCTTAAACACAAGAGGATGAGCTCATTTGCCCAGTTTATATTCTCTACGGACCCTAAGGCGATCATTTCAGTAATTTTATTTTTGTGTGGAGTATGTACATCATCTCAAAGATTGTGAACAATTACACTTCTAAAGTGACTTTTTAGAGTACTTGCTGCAATTTTATGGGTGGGCTGACTGAAAATGCTTACTCCTCTTTAGCAAAGATTTTTTTTTGCCCGTGGATACACACGAAAGGGTCAATCAGACAAAAATATCACCTTAAGATGGACCAATCTTACCGCACAAGGAAAGCTTTAACGTGGACATTTTTGGAGAAACTAAAAAATCCTCACATCTCATCCTGTAGTCAGGGACAGAAAACCCAATTCAAACTGGGGTAGATTTCTTGGTTTATATAACTGAATATCAGGCAAGAATGACACTTCAGGCACAATATGTTCTTGAGACCAAGTGGTCTCCATCCACAGCCAGAGCCCTGCTGTCCTCCCCAGACCAGCATCCCCTGCGAGGTGGCTTCCTCTGCAGAGAGCCCCCCCCTTCCCAGGTTGTGACTGGAGGCATGGACTCCAGGCCTCTCATGATTTTGGCTTGACTTCCTAAAGCTTCCCATTCTTCACGATGCATACGCCAGTTCTGGGCTCAAAGGAAAGGTCAAGTTCCACAGGGATGCTCTTACTCCGGAGGCAGGGCTGGGGCTGTGACTTCCTTTAGGCCACAGGGAACCCACATCTAAACAGAGGGCAGACCACCCCAGCCAAGCCCTCAAAGTGGGCACGGGGGACCCTCCAAAGGAAATGGGCAATCTCACTGAAGGGTGAATTCACACTGAATGGCAAGTGCAACGGAAGCTGGTCTAGAGAGTTTATCTCCTTCAAGATTCACCCAGAAAGAGAGCTCAAGGTCCAACGTGACAGACACTGGCTTGGATGTCTCCTGGCAACCACTGGCGGGGGAGACACTTCTCTGAAACACTTGGTGGGAACTGTCCAAACAGCCAGAGAAACGGGCAGGCGCCCCTCCAGGGCTGGAAGTTAGGAGAAGCCAAGGGGCCCACGCGAGGCTCACCGCCAGCACCGTTTTCAACGCCGGTGAAGCCAGAGCCCACAGGAATGGCAGTCACAGAGAAGAACAGGGTCTCACACACGACGTCCACCTGCCTAGCCGAGGAGACGGATGCGGACGTCTGTGCCCCGGCCCTGGCAGGAAGCACAGGGAGGCGGGGGCGGGAAAGCGAAGTGCTCTTCCCCAGGCAGATTCGGGAGGGCAGCCGCACGCCCTGCGGCCCCAGCCTCTTCGCCCAAAGCGCAGGGCCCAGCTGTCTACACGTGACTGTTCTGGCCGCGAACGAAGCCAGAGCACCAGGCCCATTCGCTGTTCTCACAAGTAGCTGCCGAACGGCCACACACACGCGAGGAGTTGGTGTTCAGCTAGGACCGCGGCGAGAGGACACAGAGGACACGTCCATAAAACCGCGATGGACGAAGGAGGATTCGCAGGTTCACAGAGTGTTCTGCCCACTAACTTCCTGTATGGGAGCCTGTAGTTCTCTTATAACCAACATGCCAGCAGTGCTCTAAAGAGACTCCCATCTGTCCAAAATGATGAATCATAGTTATTTTTATTGTATCCAATGAATGACCCTGGCATATCCATTCCAAGGATCAATAAATAATACTTTAAATTAGTTTGTCTTTAAAAATCTATACTCAAAGTATTCATCACTCAACTTCTTCCTCACATAGATTCATATGAGAATGACAGCATTTCTTCCTCATGTGGGCACAGGATGGAAGATAGTCTGCTAAAACCAGACATAAGAGAACCTCTAATGATATTAATCATATGAGAACCATTTTGTTTCAGAACTGGTGTGATTCTGGGCATCTGGAATCCAATGGGGCACAAATGTTGCAAAGTATGTTTTTGCTTTTAATATTTAATTTGGAATTTCCCCCAATTTCAAAAACAAAGTGGCAAAAATAAGAGATTGCCATAGAAGGACATATTGTTGTCCCTGGGGAGATATAATGCAAAGTTTCCTGAATGCTATAAAATTAAACCCTTATGAATTCATCTAAGTCACCAGGACATCAGCCATGCCAAGCCAGCGGCGAATGAAGACATGTTTCCTTCTGTCTTGAGCAGGACCGCTCTGGACAACTCCAGTGTAAGAACCAAGTTTCTTGGAAGGGAAGGGAATACATAATTAAGAGAATGAAAAGTTGGCTTAGAAAGCTTTTCTGACCAAACATCTTTGTGGTGAGAAAATGCTGGTTTGAATCACTCTGTAGTACCTGGGCTACCCCTTGGGGTAGTGTCTGTTTGGCCCCCCGGCGTACCCTGTAACCTACGGTGACCCTGCAGCTGTGACCTCACTAGAGGAAGTCCCTCAAGGCCTATGGACTTCTCCACCCAGAACAGAGGGTTTCAGGAGGAGAGTTCACGAAGGGGCAGAGGGGCTCACAAACACAGACTGGGACTCCCCCGGCAGGTGATGGGTGAGAGTGAAGCACACCTCACACACATCCTCAAGCTGGACAGGACACCCTCAGCGCTCTAGAAAAAGGCAGCGTGTTCTGGGACAAGACCTCCTCCTCTGTTTTCGTTCATTAGGTCTGTACTTTGCCCAGATGTGCCCGAGCAGACCGTATTCCCCGCTGACGGCTAGTCATGTTCTCAGATGTGGGGCATAAAATATTCCAATTTGTTCTCCTCCAAGCAATGAAAAAGTCACATCATCGAAAAGGACACGGTACACACGCTCCACAATTACTGTGGGAGCCAAGTCTGTGAGTCACCCGGTGCCTGCACAAGACAATTTGGCTACTGGAAAACCCTGATTAATGGCATTTTTTGAACACAAGAATAACAACCTGACCTGCCAACAATCACCAGTTTTTCATCAATTCACCATTTTTTGCCTCGGTTACTACCTATCACCTGACCCTGAGAATATTTAGGAAGAAAAATGAAAATAGCATTGTAAGGCATATGAACCTACATGTAAATGTTGCTTCTTCCAAAGTGGGGAGAGGGGGTGTGTGTGACGTCAGCCTTGTGACTGGAGGAAGAGAGTCCCCCCTGGAGGAGGTGCATGGACTCCCCTAGGCTGTGCTGGGAGTCTGGGATTCTCCAGTCACTAATATAACTAATGCACCATCTGTAAATAAGTACCAGGTCCCCGAGTTCCAACCACATGCCGTGCTCCCCAAGGGCACACTGCCAGCAAAAGCCCAAGACCCCAGGAATGAGACCCCAAAAAAAGTCCTTGTCTGAAGTCCTCTGAGCTCCCTGCCTTGGCTTCCAAGGGGACAAAACACTGAGTTTACGTTCCGAGCTGTACATTCCGAGCAAAACCACACCAGCCCTTGCCGGCAGCATTAACACCACCGACGAAGGTTTCGCTGCTACCCATCGCTTGCTTTGTGATGTATACAAGACAGCCCAGGCTGAGAAGTCACGAATTCCCAATTCCAAGCCCTAGCCGGATCGCCATTCGTTAGGCAGAAGAGACCACAGGCGGCTGGGATCACAGCAGCTGACAAGTGGGGAAGAGCCAAACGAAGAGTGGCTGCTTGGAGTTTCCCATGCAGATCTCCAACCACCCACAGGCTCTGCCCCCTCCACCTGCGCCCCCTGCCATCGCCACGTGCGCCCTCTCCACCTGTGCCCTCTCCCCTCTCCACCCACAGACCTCCGCTCTCGCCACCTGCAGATCTCCGACCACCCACAGGCTCTGCGCCCTCCACCTGCGCCCCCTGCCATCGCCACGTGCGCCCTCTCCACCTGTGCCCTCTCCCCTCTCCACCCACAGATCGCTCCTGCCTCCACTTGGGCCCTGTTCTCTCTCCACCCGCACCCTCTCCCCTTTGCACGTGGGCCGTCTCCATCTACAGACCTCCTTGACCTCTGAGACACTCTGCCTGGGGGCCCCCTCCCGACCTCTCCTAACTCTTTCCCCTAACCTTCCCCCCCCCCACCCCAGGTCCCCCGTCCAGCTGGCCCCGAGCCTCTGGGCGCAATGCGCGCACGAAGGGCGGCCAGGTGGGCTGGGGCGCACTCCCCAGCGCGGCCCCACCTGCCCGCTCACGCAGCGCCCGTGCCTGCCGCCCCCACCCCTGGCAGCGCAGGATGCAATAATTACATCCTCATTATTTCTCTGCGATCGTTAGCGAGCGAGCCGAGAACAGCAACAGCCGCTGCCGGGGGAGGCTTGGTTACAAAACCCTGCGCCGGGAGCTCCGCGCTTAGCAACCGCCCCGAAAAAAGCCCGGTGCTCGCGCTCCCACTTGAAGAGCGGGGCGGCGGCCACCCCCTCCCCGCGCCGCAGCCGCCGCGACCCGGCAGGAGTGGTCCCTCCGCCCCGCCGGGTGCGCGCCCCTCGCAGGCGCAGCCCGGGCTCGGGGCCCCCTCCGAGCCGCCCCGGCCCCGGGCAGCGGCGCCCCGCGCCCCGCGCCCTCGCCCCCGCCCCGCGGTCTCCCCCAGCCCGTCCCGCCTCCGCGGCGCCCGCAGCGCACCCGCAGCCCGGGAGAGCGCCCGGGGCCACAGCCGGCGACGCGCCCGCGCAGCCCGGGACCCCGCGCCCGCCCCGGGGTCCCTGCCCGCGCCCCGCGCAGAGCCCAGCCCCGCGGCCCCCGCTGGGTCGCACCTTCCTCAGCGCAGACATCCTCGGGCGCTCAGAGTTCAGCAGGAGCGGGGCGACATGGCGCGTGGTCCGTCCGTCCGCCCGTCCGTCAGTCAGCCGGGCCGCCGCCGCCGCCGCCGCCGCCGCCGCGCGCCCCGACCGCGCTCGAGCCCGGCGCACGGTCGGAGCTCCCCGCCGGCGCCTGCGCACTGGGCGCCCGGGGAGGCCCGGCGCGCTGGGGGGCGGCCGGCGCGCGGCGGCATCTGGGGAGGGGCCAGGCCCGCGCCCGGGGGAGCCGGGGCCCGAGCGCCGCGCCCCCGGCCGCCCCGCCCGCCGGCGCGCAGGCCACGCCCCGGACGCCACCTGTTGCGCGGGGCGCAGCCCGGCGCCCTCGAGGGCCGGCGACGCGGGGCGCTCGCGCGGCGCTGCCGCGGTTCCGGCGCCGCCCGCGCGGGCCGCGCCCGAGCGCCGCGAAGTTGGCGCGCGGATCGCACCCGCGCCCCGGACCCCGCGGACGGACCCGCGCCCTCCGGACCCCGCGGACGGACCCGCGCCCCGGCGAAGTGGGCTCGGCGCCCGGGAGGACGCGGGAGAGGACGCGCGCTCCAGGCGCCGGCCGGGGACTGTCGCCGCTCCGTCCGCCGTCGGCCGGGCGCCCCCCCCCCCCCGGGGGCGCGCTGTCCTGTGCGGGAGCCGCGCCCGGCGGCCAGGGACGCCTTCCCTGCGCTGGGAAGCCGGGGTGCGGAGCGGGCAGCGCCATCCGCGGGGCCCGACCGCCTCCGTGCGTTCGCTCTCAGCAGCGCAGAGAAGACACTGGCCGCGGGAGGAGCAAGGGCGAACTCGGCGCAAGCTGCGTCGGCAGCCGGAGCGACCTGCACAACCGAGCCACGTTGGCCGTGTTTCCACAGACCTTCATCAGACCCGTGGGGACGCCCCCCACGGCCGTGACGGCCCCTGGTGGCCGGCACACGAGGGGTCCAGGCGAGGGAGCCGGAGGCCACGTGTTCTCCGCTCCGTCCCCTGGCGGTAAGGGGTCTGGAGCCGGTGGGGGGGTGGGGCTGTAACAGTTCTGGAAGAACACAAAAATACTTAGGGACAAACCAGTCTTTTCCAGAAATTCCAAGGTCTTGAGACAAAAGCCCTGTCTCCATCAGAGTTCCTCTTCATAGAACTGATCGCTCTTGTTAATCCATTGCATTTTATTCGACAGCAAAGTTCCAGGTGCCAAGGGGAGTGGACACAAGATGAATCAGAGAAACCTGTCCACAATCGCATTTCTCTGCAGTGTTTGTAGCATGTTGCAATTTATCTCTGCAGTCAAAAACCCAGGAATCGTGTGTGCCAGTCCTCTACCAGAAGCTAGATTCTCCATCAATTTTTTAACTAAAAAATTTCCTTCTCTCCATATTGGTCCACAACCGTTTCTCTTTTCGAGATTCATGTATTCATTCATGCTACAGCAACAGCACAAATAATGACAATGTGCTGAGTGTCTGTCACGTCTCCATACGTGAGGCAGAGAAACAGCCACTGGTGCATGGAGCTTGGGGTCCAGGGACGGGGTCACTTTTTAAAATCGCACAGGAACATCATTACAAGTTACAACTGCTTCTCAGAAGGACAGATGAGGGGTGTGGTGGGAAAGGTAAAGAGGGCAGCTCATGCAGCGTGGGGTGTCAGGGAAGAACTCTGAGGAGGCCACAGTCAGGTTCAGAGTTACTTTGCCCCAGGTTCACCCGCAAGCAGATCCTGAGACATGGACTTGGGTGCAGGTAGTTTATCTGGGAGGCCGGTCGTCCAGGAAGCTGGAAAGAGCACGTCAGGGGGGAGGGGAAGGGTACAGCATACGGTATCTTGCCGGCCATCCCTGGAGACGTCAGGGGCTCCGTCTGGCTGGGGTCCCCGAGGGAGCTCTCTGGAATGACCTCAGAACTGCTTGACCACGGCTTGGAGGACTGGACATGTGTTCCTCTGATTTCCGTCCCCCAGACCGACAGTTGCTTCCCCGCTGACCCAGGGCAGGTTCCTCTGGCCAGGCAACCCCTATACCTTCTAGAAAGCCCGAGCTGCAGGTTTGGGCCGCCAGCAGGTGAATGCAGGGGCTGTGCCACGGAAATCAGTCCAGAGGCAGGAGCCCGGGAGCGGGGCGGGGACGGAGGGGAGGGAAAGGCGGATAGACGGCCCGCCCTCGGTGCTCTGTCCAGCCAGAGGGGGACGAAGTGAGCAGGGGACAGAGTGCTGTGGAAGCGGGAGGAGGACGAGTCCGGGGACTGGAAAACCTCTTCGGGCCCCTGAATTGTACCCTGTATCCCTGCTCACATTCGAGCGGAGAAGGAAGCTGTTCTCCACGGACCGTCACGGCATCTGTGGATGAAACAGTCTTATCTCTGCCTTCCCAATCCGTAAAGCTTTTATTTCCTTGTCTCCCTGCACAAGCCAGGACTCCGGGGCCATGTGGGAGAGTGTTGATGGGACACTTTTTTTTTAATGTTTTTTTTTTTGTAATTTATTTCTGAGAGAGAGAGAGAGAGAGAGAGACAGCGTGAGCAGGGGAGGGTCAGAGAGAGAGGGAGACACAGAATCTGAAACAGGCTCCAGGCTCTGAACTGTCAGCACAGAGCCTGGCGCGGGGCTCGAACCCATGAACCGTGAGATCATGACCTGAGCCAAAGTCGGACGCTCAAACGACTGAGCCACCCAGGTGCCCCTGGATGGGACACTTTTAACTGTAGGGATAACGTGACCTTAGCCACAGGGTTTCCGTGGATGCTCTTTACCAAGTTGAAGAAGTCCCCCTCAGTTGCTTGTCTGATGAGAGTTTAAATCATGAACGAATGTTGGATTTTGTCAAATGTCCTTTCTGCATCTATTGACACGATCATGCAGTTCTGTACTTAAGTATGTAAAAGTGTTGGATTATTTTCACAGGTTGTGAATGGCAGTGAGATTTTTAAAGACATTTTTACTGCAATGAGAAGAAGAGATAGAAGGGGCCGGGAGTGAGGAAGCACACGTGGAGTTGGGGAGCGCGGTCTAAAATACCTGGGGGGGATTCCAGTGAGAGCCGGGGAAGACGTGAAGGCAGGGAGAACACCCTTAGGTGGTTTTCCTGGGCAGGCTGTGGGGGGAGACGGAGAGGAGCTTCTGTGATCCCAGCTCGGGCTCTGCACGGGGGCCGATGGCACTTCAGGGAGAGCACCAGGTGGCACGTGCGCACTGGTCAGCCTGCGCGGGAACCGGTGACGTGGGCTTCTGTCGTAAGAACAGGTACAGTGAGGGTGGCGGTAGAAGACACGCTGCACGTGATGCCGTGGAGGCTGACATTGTCCTCAATTCTTTCAAGTCTGGGTGTGAGAGACATTAGACAGGGCAGGAGCAAACTCTGGTTTCTGGGAAGATTTTGTTGTAAAGCCACCACATCCAGAGTGGGCTTGAACTCCGGGGGGGGGGGGTTATTGCCGAAGAGAAGGACAATTTCAAGATGGAGCCTCAGCGAGGACGTGATTCCAGCACACATCCCCTCCTCCTGTACCAACATGTTTTACTTTATTTCTTAGAGCAGTTTCAGGGTTACATCAAAATTGAGGGGAAGGTGCAGAGACTTCACACATGCTGCCTCCCCCCACACACCCCCACTGTCCACATCCCCACCCGGTGGTGCCTCTGTCACAACAATGAGCCCACGTTGAGCATCACCACCCAGAGTCACGGTGAGCCCCATCGGGGTTCACTCTGGTGCTGGACACTGTGTGGGTTTGGACAAGACTCACCAGTCTCCTGAACTCGAAAGTCCTATTCAGCCCTTTAACTGATGCCTACATTTCCGTGTCTAGTGGGCGTCTCGAACCTCACGTGTCCCACCCCGCATGCCGCCACCCAAGGATGCTCCTCGTGGACACTCCCCATCTCCTCAGTATGGCCCCAGCCTTGCAGTTTCCCGAGCAAAACCGTGGAGCTGTGTCACTCTCCTCTTCAGAGCCCACACGGCATGAAAATCTCGTTTGCTCTGTCGTCAAATAGATCAGAAATCCGAGGACTTCTCCCCACTGGCCCGGATGCTGCCACCCTGACTCTGGCCACCAAGTCCCCTCTAACGGCAATGGGCTTGCAGTGGCCTCCCTCTTCCTCAAGGCCCCTCTGGGAGACGTATGTCAGGGAAGTTCACGCCTCTGCTCTGGCGGGCCGATGGTTTTCCTCCCTCGCTGAGAACGCAAAGTGGCAAATCCCCTCTGGGCCTTGCCCCACCACTGAGGCCTTTTCCCTGCCTGATGGCATCAGTCCCTGTGCCCCCCGCCCCCAGCCGTACTGCAGACATGGTCCTCCCAGGAGTCTCCGGGACATTTGCCTCCCTTCTGCTGATGACTTTGCCCAGATACCACCCGGCCCTCCTCCCTCTGCTCCCAGCCCCCCGCGCCCCACACTCATGTCTATGTGACGTGTGACATGCTGTGTGTCTCACTTCATCCTTTCCGGTCGGCCGTCATCAGGCCGTTCATGACCTGTCCGCAGCATCCTGAACAGTGTCCTGCATGGACAGACAACGGGGAATGTATTTTCCAAGAGGTAAATTCAAGAAGAGGAGAACGCAATCAATCCAGGCCCCAGAGAGGGTGCAGTGGGGTTGGACGGGGCCCCCAGGGGAGACACTCACCTGGGGGAAGTGGGCCGGTGGGGGAGGGGAACCAGGCAGGGTGGGGGTCTTCCCCAAGGCAGTCGGGGGCTCTCTTCTCCCCCTTGGCCTTCACAGCCCTAGTTCTGGGGTAACTAGGGACACCTCCGTGCTGGGTGGGCAATAAGCGACGCCTGCACGGCTCCCTCCCCTGCAGCACCGTCACCCCTGCTGTGGGGCCACAGAACCCCAGGCGACACCCTGGGTGGTCACCGAGCCACAGCACCAAGGGGCCCCTCCCGCTGAGGCTCCTCTCCCCTTGACCCCTCCTGCGGACCACCTTCCGTGACCCTTCCCGCTAAGTCCCTATGACCACGTCCCTCTGAACTCCTTCCCGTGACCCCTCCTCACAGCCCCTCCCCCTGAACCCCTACTCATAATTCCTCCCTAAACTTACTGCGTTGTATTTCAATTACATTTAGATAAAACCGGGAAAAATTAAAACCTTCCCTCTTTTCATTTGAATATTGATGATTAAATGGTAATGAGAAGAGGATATAGTTTAATAGGCTTCACACGAGACTGGAGCTGCCAGCATCTCCTGACTTTCTCCTACGGCGCCAAACCCGCAGCCCCGCAGGTACTCAGGCACTTTCCTCTGAGCATGCTCGAAGCACCGGCGCCCTCGGTCACGCCCACAGCTCCGCAAGAGCCAACCCGCAGCCGGGACGCGGCTGATTGGCATCCAGCAGGAAAGACCCTGGGTCCCGATTGGGCACGTCAGTTGCTGTGGGCGGGCAGAGAGGCCGGAATCCGGAAGCGTCGCCGCGCTGCTCTGGCCTGGAAGCCGGTGGTTTGGGGGTAAAGCGGGAGTCGCGGGGTCGCGATGGCAGCGCTCAGGCGGCACGGTATGTTGGGGAGCTGTCTGGGGGCGCGGACGGGGGCGCAGGTGGGTACTGGGGAGGGGGACACGGCCCTCCCAGATCCCGCTGTCGGACCCACACCCGGGACACCCCGGCCACCCCCGCCGGGACCCCAGAGCCCTGTCCACCTCCCTCCCAGACCCGCGGCCCGTCCCTGCCTGGACCCCAGAGCCCTGTCCACCTCCCTCCCAGAACCCGGCCCGTCCCTGCCTGGACCCCAGAGCCCTGTCCACCTCCCTCCCAGACCCCCGGCCC